>NW_024429182.1:31856889-31914961 GCF_017639785.1 Mesocricetus auratus | reverse complement strand
TGTTTGTTTTTCGAGATAGGGTTTCTCGGTATTGTTTTGGAGGCTGTCCTGGAACTCAATCTGTAGACCAGGCTGGCCTCGGACTCACAGAGATCTGCCTGCTTCTGCCTCCCGAGTGCTGGGATTAAAGGCATGCGCCACCAACGCCCGGCGAGACCAGGGGTTTTCATATCACTTCTAATCCTAGAATGAATACATTCAGTCATATTAAAAAACAAAGAAAAAAAACTTGCAAACATGGAACTTAAAAATAATTTGCAGCCCCACCAGTAAAAGCCTCAAACCCCGTCTTTCTTCTCCCACTGGAAAACTTGTAGGGTGGTGTTCTCCATGTGCTGTTCTTCATGAGAACTGCCTGAGGAGGGAAAAAAATCACTGTGTCTCATTACAGCTTTGCTTTACTATCTAACTTCATAGGGACCATGAGTCATATGGGCACTGTTCTTCCAACCATCGATGTGGATGCAGCAAAGCTGGGAGCCAAAGTTCTGACTTGGCTCCAGCACACAAAACAGGGTCACAGGAAGATGTACTAAGCCTGACCTCACCCTCTATTTCACCCCATCTTCATCAGCCCCCTTTCTTATTACCTGTTTCATGGTTCATCTTTTACTGTTACTTCTGATTCTGAAAAGGCTGTTTAACCCTTTGAAACACAAAGCCAGATTTCAAGTTGCTTTCCTTTATTGACATTAATATGAAACAACTAAAAAGATCATTCCTTTAATGACTTGCAGTTTTCAACTGCCACTACACTAATACATGAAAGCACCTAAGTACCTATTTAACGGTCCCATATCTAGCCAAGATTTGGATTATAATTGTCATTTTGAGTATCATTGTCACTGCAATGTTTTTAAACCCTAGCATTCACACAGATCCACGAAGTATTTCGCTAGAGAGCTTTCAGACTTGTGATCTCAGTTGATTTTTCTCAGCAGCCGTAAGAGGTAATTACAGCAGCCATTACCATGACTACCTTCTGCACAGCGGAGAAAAACAAGGCTCAGATAGGTTAAAAGAGCCTTGCCCACAAGACTAAGTTATTAACTTATTCAGACAAGATGGGAGAAGTCCTTCAAATCTAGTGCGTCTCCCACAACTATGCAAAGTTGTCTCACATAGCTTATCCTTTGAAATTCTGGCCTTAGAACCAATGACTCAAACATTTCACTGCCTTGACTTTCTAAGCAATATCAGCCGGCTAGTGAGAATTGTATCAATTACCGTTTGGTAATGGAACCACCACATGAGAACTAGGCAGCCAAGACACTGGAAAAGGTTTTAATCATTAGAACATGCATGAGTAATCTATTTCCTCCATTGGAATCCAGTGATGGCACTAAGAAAACTCATTCCTGCATAAACAAGGAGCACAGGCACTTTAATGTGGTCCCCTAAAGTGGTCACAAAGAGCAAACCTGCCTCTTGAGTCACCAGTTCTTGTGAGATCATTTACTAGTAGAGAATGAAATTCACAAGGCAGACTCAAGAGAAGATCTGACGGCTTCTTCATGATGAGCTCACAGCACTCCAACCACATCTAAGGGAAGGAACTATGAAGTGCAAATCACATTAATTTTCAAGTCATTGACATTGCTAATATAGGAGAGGGTGAAATGTTGACAACTTGAACTCTTAAGACCCTGAATAAACCAGCCTATCATCCTAAGAATATTGGAATGAGGATAGAGAAGAACCTGCATATGCCATTTCTTTGAGAATTTTCTCATGGAAAATGAGAAAGTGGGGGGGGAGCAAAGAAACCCACAAATTTCCTACCTCAACACTCTGTGGCTGTAATAATACTCATTAGTGTCACCTACCTTAAGTTGTCCTTTCAACATTGGCCAGAATTTAAAACATCTATTATGTGGGTATTAGATTCCAACATATTTAGATCATTATTCAAGAATCTGAATATTTTCCTTTAATCAATTTCAAACATTTACTGGTTTGAATTACTAATTCCTACCCATGAGACAGTACAGTCATATAAATGTCTTTTCTCAACATGCTCTCCAGTAAATACTCAAGTTTAATTGTTTTCCCATATCTTGACAATAATGGAATAATCAAGTCTTTGTCTTAGTTACTATTTTTCTTATCCACATTTAGCTTGCATTCTATAAAATTCTAGGATAAGTCCACATATACCTTTTTAACAACTTTCTACACAGTGTTCGGCACAATAAACATAAACAATAAATAAACAATAAATCATTACAATAAATACATGCTGACTATATGAAGAGATAAACAGCAAAGAAAACTTATAAAACATGGGCGTACAAACATCAGTTCTTTCCCCAGAGAGGACTGTAGGATGCTTTGCCAGGCTGAAACTGTGTCTCAGAAACACCCCATCGACACCGAAGAGAGAGAAGCTTGTCCTAAAATTCTAAGCAGGAGTCCAGATGAGGGAATTATATGGGGTCACGGTCCCTGCTGAAATGAGGCTTTAGAGCAATATTTCAAAGTTTGGAGACAGCAGAGTATGAAGAGAAGATCCGGTTCTCCTCAGCCTGCACCTCTCACATGTGCAACCTTCAGCAAACTACTTAACATTCCTAAATCTTAATTTCCTCTGGTGTAAAACGGAGCAGGAGTGGCAAGACTTACCTAGAGTTATTGATGAAGACCACGAAATCAAAGGAGAGACAACTACAGCTCATATAGTGGCCTCATTAGGTGTTAACCACTGCTACTGACTAGTGTGACATCGATTCCGAGAAAAATTAACCCCTCTGGTTCTACAAGGAATCAGAATGATTCATCCTTGAGGGATGTGCAGACTCCCAGCCACGTACACAAATGAGGCCCTAAGGATGGATCGGGCAGCCGCATACACAAATGAGATCCGAAGGATGGATCGGGCAGCCGCATACACAAATGAGATCCGAAGGATGGATCGGGCAGCCGCGTACACAAATGAGATCCGAAGGATGGATCGGGCAGCCGCATACACAAATGAGGCCCTGAGGATGGATCGGGCAGCCGCATACACAAATGAGATCCGAAGGATGGATCGGGCAGCCGCGTACACAAATGAGATCCAAAGGATGGATCGGGCAGGTCCTTGAAGTCCAAGCTGCAGCAAGCTTAGAACAAGTGGTACAGGGTCAGGCTGAGAAGGGCGTCACAGCAGATGGTCCCTCTGCTTGCTGATAGGGTGTGGTGCACTGTAGTTTCCCTTCCTTCTCACCTGGCAGCCCTGGCCAAACATCCTTTTCCCCTCCCACCTTCTATTAGTTAGTTAGGTAACCCTTGCTGAGGCAGGCTTTCCTCCTCAGTCCCAGAAAACGACGGCTGAATCTGACAGACTCCCAAAGATGGATCTGGGTTATTTTGTGCTGAATTTTGAAAAGTGAATTCTAAATAATTATAATCTTGAATGGAAACTTAGAAGAACTACTCAAGGTATGGAGTCGTTTTTCTGTTGCTATGATAATACACCATGAGCAGGCCAATTTACAGGAAGAAAGGTTTATTCAGGCTTTCGGTGCCAGGGGTAAATCCATCATTGGGAGAAGCATGAAAGTAAACAGGCATGGCAGACAGAGCAAGAAACTAAAAGATCACATCCTCAATCACAGCCAGAAAGAACAGGAGCTTCGGTGAGGTTATAAAACTCTCAAACCTGAGCTCAGGGAAAGCCTTCTTCCAGCAAGACCACACCTCCCAAACTTCTCCAAACAGTGTCCAAATACTTGAGCCTATGAGGGACATTTCTCATTCAAACTATTCCAAGAACCAAAAACTCTGTGGTCTGTATTATGGGCAGCTGCAGTCCTGTCCTAACACGGTATACAACATGGGACAAGGCCGGATGTGTACCCCATTCAGTGAATAAAATACTGCACCAGCCCAATGACTTGAGTTCAGATCCTAAGAGCCCATGGGAAAGCTGGACGCAGTAGTGTGAGTATCTGAAATCCCAGTGCCCTTATCAGGAGATGGGAGACAAGACAGCAGAAAATCACTGGAGGTGTGCAGACCAGCCTTGCTGGGCTAAGAAGCAGTGAATGTCAAAAGAGACTGTCTCAAACAAGATTGAAGATGAGGACCAACACTCAAGGTCACTCTCTGATCTCTAACCAAGCACCCACCACACACACACACACACACACACACACACACACACACACACACATGCATACATGCATGGACACACACAAAAACTCACTATCCCATACATAAGCTGTGATGTTTGCAAGCTTCTTACCACTGACTAAATAAGTGGCTTGATTATTGAAGGAGTCAGTAATTCTAAGAGCCAGGTACTTAGGGCACAAAGCAAGAAAAGGCAAGGTCTTAGCACAATGATCAACAGCAAAACTACCAGGGACTGCTGCAGGATCAAAAGTTTCTGTGAAGACAGAAATCCACAGGTAAAACCGTAGGATGAACTCAAGGCATGATGCCAGGTGAAAGCGAAGAGGGTGCATGTTCCATTCAGGAAGGGAAATTCAAGGGAAGGCGATGTTGATCCAGTTCAAATCAAAAGCTCTGTCCACATCCTTATTCCCAACATCTCTGTGGACCTGAGGGTGGCCTGTCATGTCACATCAGAAGATGTTTGCACCCAAATCTATTTGGACCCTCACCTTTTCAGATGTATCTGTGTATGTTTGACTTAGGAAATCATGTATAGATTTTTTTGTTCTGGAGCTGGAGAATTATTCTCCCCATACTTAAAAAGAACAAAAAGGAGAACAACTAGACAATCACCTACTTATGCAGTAATCAAAGCCTTGTACTGCCAGGGAACATAAATGAAGGCAAATTTTCAAAGGCAAATTAGAAATTTTCAGGTGGCAATGAAAAGAAAAAGAAAGAATTACTCTGTGGGGCTAAGGAATTTGATTTGAAGAGCTGTGTTTTAAACACTGATGGAGGCCTAGGCCCACACAACAGTGATCAAGGGGGAAAGGTTTAGAACTGAGACTGAGATGGAAAACGGTGGATGCCAGTTGGACAGGTTAAGTCATCAGAGTACACAGAGCCCCATGTAGTAGTCAATTCATGTGTGTGATACAAGACAAAATTCCCAGCAATATCAATTTCAAGAGAAATGTAGGAAAGAATACACTCCATCTACATACTAACTGTATGCAATAAAATTGTCTGTGCTAACTAAATGGCTTCTCTCACTACGTGGCTGCTCCTAACACAGGCTGAGGTGAGAAGAGACACAGCTTTGAGTCACGGGTACCTTCCTACAGAGTGTCTCTTAATCTGCTATGGATGTATGCATACAGGTGCCAGCCTCCAGGCTTTCAGCTAAACACATCTTTGCTCTTAATAATCTGTGAATACAATGATATGAAATGAAAAATGATCAAAACGATCAGGCTTTCCATCTCCACACAGCCCCAATAGAGAAATTGCTGGTGCCACCTATTGTTGGAAACAGAACTGACCGGCAAGATTCCATCCTGAAACCCTGCAGATACCTTTCTCAATATGAAGGCTCTCACTCTGTCTGCGAGGAGAGCTGAACCAACGGTCCACTCTGCTCTAATACAAAACAAGCGTGTCTGGAAACCTAGCCTCTCCCGTGCGATGATTTGTTCAGAACTATAATCTGGCAATAATTAACTTCTTTACTGAAAGGAAGAGAAGGATGATGAGGTCGCTCTGCATGGACTTCTAGTGAATGAGTTACAAAACAAGTTGTTGCGCATAAAATCGATGTTAGGGTGGTGTGCACTGATGTAGTATTGTCTGTGAACAAAGGAAATATACACATACATCTACAGAAGTCCTCAGAGAAAACATGCAAGGAATCCCAGCTCTTGGAAGCCGAGATAGGAGGATTATGGGTTCACAGCTAGTCTGGCTACCTGGCAGGATTCCATCTCAGAGAGAGACAGAGATAGAGTGAGACGCAGAGAACAAAGCTTGGGAGACAGCTCCATCAGTGGTAAAGTACTTGCACAAGTGAACCTGGGTTCTATCTGCCTGTGTTTGCAATCTCAGCGCTGGGAGGTAGAGACTGGAGGCTCCATGCTCAGTCAGTCTGACCTAGTTGGTGAACTCCAGGCCAATGAGGGTCTCTGTTTCAAAGGAAGGGCACTGGAGGTCAATCTCAGCTTCCACTCAAGTGCACACACGTACAGGCATGCATGAACACACACACACACACACACACACACTCAAAAATATATCCACTATGGCCATTGCCTAGGACAAAGCCTGAACTAATGAAAAAAAACCTTTGAGATTCAATTCGCTCAACTCACCTTTTCTTCCTAGGAAAATGTTACCAGGTACACATATTTAGAGAATATTTTAAAGTAATTTAAGATTCATAATATATTTAATATAGCAGCTGGACTGGAAGTGTTCTATAAGATATAAAGACAGAATGCCAACAGCTCTAAGTCTAGCTGATTAGACCAAGAGAGAACGAGCACAGCTTAACTGGAAGGGCAGGCAGGAAGGTGCTGAGGGTCATCACCTGACCTTAAAGGAGGCCTGGAAACTTCTACAGTGCACTGTGACTCCTAACCTAATGTGTACTCAAGGTACATCTGAAAGTTCCCTGAAGCATGGATATTCTCTTCAGATTTATTAAGATATGAAAAAGATAAAGACATTTCCTTATTAACATTTGCTTTTCTAAAAGCTTTTTATAAAGTTTTTATTATTTCTGATTTTAAAAGAATAAGGAAGAAGGAAGGCTCTAACAATTCATGAAGCTTTTCAGCTATTTCATAACAACATACATGAGAACTGAGAAGTTTATACTTGAGTACACATCATTTCAAGTCACATCTCCTGAATATTGGTTCACGAGAATAATTTCTGTAAACTTACTTATTTCTTAATATCATTCTCCTTAACTTAAGATAATACTGACATTTACACTGAAGGTGGAGCTTTGAAATTTATTCTGAATATTGCCCAATCAAGGTAACACCAGGAAGAAAGTAAATCCCTGAATTTCTGAAGCAGTTCTGCAAGGGAAGGAAGAAAGGACAGGCAAACAGCAGCATCTCAGAGTTCCTAAGGAAGGGAGAAGATGGTGTGGGTGGGACAAGTAAGCTAGAGACAGTTGCTCTGGTCCAACACAACAGTTTACATTTGAACTGTTTAATTTTAAAAACAAAACAATCAAGTTCTGTCAGTATCCAAGGCAATACACACCCTAATTGATACAAGAGAAAGGAGGAGGAATGAGGGAGGGACGGAGGGAGGGAGGGAGAGAGAGGAGGGAGGGAGGGAGGGAGGGAGGGAGGGAGGGAGGGAGGGAGAACTCGCAAATGGGGCTGAGCACAAAGACAAGCAAGGTCCTCAAGCCAGAAGCAAGCAGGAGTTGCAATGTAGGGACTTCTAAGGGAGACAAGAATCCTAAATGCCTCATGATAAGCAGTCCCTCTTGCTACTTAAGCAAGCACTAATTAATAAGGACTAATAATGACTAATAAGCAAGGACTAATCCCCATTTATCTGTAAAGGAAGCTAAAGGAAACAATGTGAATTGGAGTTCCAGGTTGAGTACCTGTAACCCTAGAAACTCAGCCATGTTGCCAGCCTGCTCGGTGAATATATGCTATCCCTCAAAACAGCCCAGAGCACAGACTAAATGTTAACTCCAGTACAATACCTAATTTTCCGCTGGACCCCAAGAGGAAGGTGAAAGCAATGATAAAAATACACAAAAGCAAAATAGACTAAGAAGAAGACTAAAGAACAAAACAGAACAAAACAAAATTCCTCACATTCAAAATGAATTCGTAAACTAAAACTCCAAAACACAAAAGAATCTAATTCTAAGAAAGTCACATCAACCATCAAGTTATGAATTCAGCCCAAATGAAATTAATTTCTTAGAATGCTCAAACAAAACTCTAAATATACTTAGAAATATTAGATGAGTTGAGTAAAACATCCATTTTAAGCATGAATTTATGAAAACGAAACAGGCAGAATAATAATAGGTGACAATTAAAATCTTAGGGCAGATGAATATCATGAGTTGTACTAAAAAAACTCAGTAAAGGAGTTAAAATTAGTTATGAAAATCTGAGGCATGCAAAAAGAATAATGAATTCAAAGTTACTGCTTGGGAGACTTTGTAGATCTCTTCACCCTGAAGGATACAGAGGCAAGTACACTCTTCTTCGAAATTAAAGTTCAACTAAGAAATGTGACAGATGGGTTAAAAGGCTCTGATATACATGAAATTATTCCATTAGGAAGTAGAGCGAATTACATATTCTTATATTGAAAATGAACTGAAATAAAAAACAAACTCACACCTAGATCCACTGAGATGAAACAGAAAAGCATCAGGCTCAGGGAAAACTCTCATGGGGGCTGGTTAGATGGTTAACCTTTAAAAACAGGAAGCAAAGCCAACACCACACAATACGTTCAAAGTCTTAAAGAAAGCCATTGTCAGTCAACAGTTTTATGCCCAACTAAAGTAGCATAGAATCATTAAGGCAAAATAAACAGGCTTACAAATTCAAAAAATTCAAGTTCAAATTTTTGGCTTTTTTTTTCTTTTAGCTTGCTTTGTTCTGGTGCTCTTTTTAAATCTTTGGTTGGTTGATGTTTTTTCTTTTCTTTTATTTGAGACAAGCTAGAATAGAACTCATTAGATAGCTCAAGATGACCTTGAACTTAGGGCAATTCTCCCACCTCAGTCTTCCACATTCTGTTATTACAGATGTGATCTACCACATGTGCTCCAAAGATAAAGATTTTTATAACTCACTGACACTCATAAGAAAGTCGACTAAAAGGTGTACTTCACATGTCTGTTTGAAGTCCTAGGACAACACTTGGGTCCATGGTAGACAATTTACATAAACAATGCCTTTCCTAAGTTACCAGAGATCACCAGCATTTATCTATACTTTTGCCTTTTATATAAGATTTCAATAAACTTATTTAACTCATCATTTTACAACACACACAAAAATTACTTTTTCTCTCTTTTTCTTTTTATAATTTCATCCATGTACACAACATACTAGGGTCGTATTACGCCTTCACCACCGTAGCTTACCCCTTCCTTTTCCTGTTAACCCTCTTTCTCCGAATTAGTCCCTCTTCCTAACTTCTGGTCTTCTATCTAAGCAACTACTGACTTTATTGCTGTTTTTATGAGCCTGGGGGGGGGGCTGGCTACTACTAAAATGGGCAACTAAGCAGTAGTTACACCACCGAAAACAAACACCCCTGCAATCAGTCATCAACTATCAAAAAGTTCTTCAGGTAGGGGTGGGGCTTCCCGAGCCTCCTTTCCTATTCCTAATAAAATGCTGAGTGCCTCAACCTTGTCCAAGTCCTGCAGGTAAGAGAAATGTGTTTCATGATCACCACAAGGTAAACTGCTTCCAGCATTACACTTCCTAAGTTCCTACTCTTGCTGTGCCGTTCACATATTGTGTAACTCTTGAGTGGAGTAACTTCTCTGAATTTCAATGTTTTGTTTTAATTATAGATAACCTGTAAGAGTAATTTGAGGGGTACTATGTGAGAAATTTTCTAAATACTATATAAGTGCTATCAACAGGTAGCTTACTGCGGAACAGTGCTACTACTGTCAAAAATACATCTACTGCCAAACAGTGCCACTACCATCAAAATCTATCTACTGCAAAACAGTGCCACTACCATCAAAATCTATCTACTGCAGAACAGTACCACTATCATCAAAATCTATCATCTACTGCAAAACAGTGCTACTATGATCAAAACATGCCTCAAGAAGTGCTTATATTAAAGATGAAGGTGTTGGAGGAATACAAGAAGCATCTAAAACTAGGAAACAAAGGCTGGAGAGTTTGCTCAGGGGTTAAGAGTATTTGTTGCTCTTACAGTGGACTTGAGTTTGATTCCCAGCACCCACATAGTGGCTCACAACATTTTGTAACTCCAGTTCAGGTAGTCTGACACCCTCTTCTGACCTCCACAAGCACAGGCACATGCATGATACACACACACACACACACACACACACACACACACAAGTGCACGTGCCTGTGCTAAAACACACATACACATAAAATAAGTCTAAAGAATTTTATATCAGGAAACTATCCATGTAATTCTTACTCTATTATCTTCCTTCTGACATTGGCATTTACTAAGTCATATTTAAACCTTCAACACTAAGGTGTAAGTAACAAAATTAGCCAGGGAACCTTGGTCATCCTAAAGAAGAGATTATTAATCCTGGAATACCTGGGTATGAATCAAGTTGAGGAAAATATTTTTATACCTGGGCCAATTTTTTGTCTACTACAGAATATTGTTAACCACTCCATTCCCAGGATCACCATCAAAGTCACATGACAGTACTGCTTGTATCAACGAAGATAGTGAGCTCAGCTGGGCATTGGTGACACATGCCTTTAATGCCAATACTCAGGAGGCAGAGGCAGGTGGAACTCTGTGAGTTCGAGGCCATTCTGGACTACAGCACAAGTTCCAGGACAGCCTCCAAAACAATACAGAGAAACTCTGTCTTGGAAAAAAAACAAAAACAAAAACAAAAACAAGAACAAAAGGATAGTGAGCTCTACTGACAAGTTACATACATTTGGAAGCAATAACATGAACACACATGTGACACTTTTTCAGAGAGAAAGATTCCTATAGTTTTCAGTCTTCAAACCTCAGATGAGAGGATTCCCTGGTGACCATTGTGTGGAACAAAGTTACCTTCAACTCTTACACTTCTCTTAGGTTTGAGAGTTTACCACCTAAAATTATAACAAGCCATTGTCACCATAGAAACCCCACTTTAGGAACTCACCAAGCATTCTCCAAAAGGGGGAGGAACTCCTTACCAGAACCAACCCCTCTTGGGCCTGCTTCAGTACCATCCAACATTTGTCAATTATAAGCATCTAGAAAAGCAGTTCTCAATCTGTGGGTCAGAACCCCTTTGGGGGTCAAAGGACCCTTTCACAGGGGTGACATAGGACCATTCTGCATATACTCATAACAGTAGCAAAAGTACAGTTATGAAGTAGCAACAAAAAATAATTTTATGGCTGGGGGTCACCACACTATGACCGTATTAAAAGGTCGCAGCAGTAGGAAGGGTGAGAACCACTGATCTAAAACCCCCTTCAATCTTTCCAGAAGTTCCAGGGCAATGATGTAAAGCAGATGGAATGTTCCGAGGATCATTTCCACATACTCCTGCTCCAAGATGTGGTGGCTCTATTGTGGTTCAGCTGCACGAATCCTTGTGTCTTAGACTTTGGGTTGAAAATCCTTTGACCAAAGTAATCAGTCCCCCTTTACACAGTTCCCCTGTGTTGTCGTTGGTTGTTATACTCATGGTCCTTGTATGATATACATCAATCTTTGTTTTCCTTCCCATTTCTTACTTTATCTAAACCACCTGCTACAAACTGCTTTGCCCAAGGAACAGTCAGGTAGTAGATTCCCACAGATTTATGCTACCATGTTCCCCAATCAACCAAGGTCAGAAACACAAAATAATGCAGAATTTTTAGCTCTTTGGTCAGCCTTTTCTCCCAATTTCATATACTCATCCCTTTGGAAGCAGAGATCCTGGTATACAGGCATCATGCCAGGAAGATTCACGATGATACGGATGGCTCGGTGTACCTCAGAGGTTGAGTCCTCTGACAGCCACATACTAGACAAGTCACCTTCAAGAAGACTGTTTTAAATAGTTCATTTATATATTCATTTGTATTTTATGTGCACATTTGTCTGTGTGAGGGTGTCCCCTGGAACTGAAGATACAGACAATTTTGAGATGCCATGTAGGTGCTGGGAATTAAACACAGGTCCTCTGGAGGAGCACTCGCTCTTAACCACTGAGCCATTTCTCCAGGTCTCAAGAAAAACATTTGACCAGTCTGGATCCTCATTGTCAAGCCAGGATACAGTAGGAGGTTCTTCACTGCATTAGAGTGAGGATTGTACAAGACAATAAGCTCAGTCAGCTAGTGTTGTGCTATTACCATTTCAATCCATTATTCATATGTCTGTTGGTAACACTGAGAGCTGAAGTGACTTTCTCAAAGTCACTGTACTACTATTCAGAACATTCATTGGCTGGAGAGTCGTCAGCTATGCTCACAATCAAAAATAAAGACGATCTTCATCAGACTTTGGAACTCACAATCCAAGCTCTTCACTCTCTCGACACATATCTAGAGCCAAGAGCATTCAAAAAGGTGTCACTCCATGTATCCAATGGCATAAATCCACCTGCTTCAAGCATGGACTCTGTGCCTATGGGGATTACTGAAAATGGCATAAGGAGCTGGGGACATGAATTGGAGGATAAAGAGTCGACTGCAAAACCATGGGGACCAGAATTTGGATCCCAAGAACCCACATGAAAGCTGGGCATGGCCCTGTCTCTCCAAACCAAGTACTTGTGGGGGAACCGTGGAAACAGCCAGATCATGAAGACATACTAGACACCCTATCTAGCCAAAACCAAGAGCTCTAGGTTAGGTGAAAGGCACACACACAAATGTGGGGGTGGGAATCACCGGGTTGGTAAAGCTGGCAGGAGGCTTCAAACACAGGGAGGGTTTATGTGTGTGCCACCGATCAAGACTCTAAGGGGATTCCAACTATCATCTCCGAGTTTCTAACAACTTAATATCATTCAGCCATGCCACAAATTATACTCAATGTCCCTCCTGGCAATTTAGTTCTTTTGGTTGCAGAAGAGAAGAACTCTGTCAAACAGAGCAGAAGAACTCACCCACTGATAACTTAGTCCACTGGCTCTAGACTAGGGCCCTCCCAATGGCCACGTCTTCCTTTCTGCGCAAGTCTGAGTAGGTACATGAATGCAAGTCTGCATGTGTATTTCTAAACCTAAGAAACATCTTTCATCTTGACCTTACACTTACGTCATTGTCATTTAATCACTGCTCTTAAACACCAATAAAAACAGGCGGCACACTAGTGAGGAGCAATGAGAGACCAGCAGAAGGCAACAGGACGGATTCAGGCTCTGCAGAGTGCATCCCTGCATACTGATGAATGTGGTTTTCAGACGCTGCCAATGGGCAGGAACAACAGTCACCCGAAAGAGTAAAATAGCTATGTCCAAGGGATTGTGGGTATGGCTCAAGCTGCTTACTGATTAACACCATTGCACACAACACTCTGCACAAACCTGCGTAGTCATTGTTCCTAGTAAAACAAGCCTTTGTTGACAACTGAACACAAATGATCCTTGCTGACCAAGTTCACTGTTCTCACACGGCTTAACAGTTGGAGAACTGCTCCCTGCCCAAAGCCAGGAAAACTTGATGTGGTTGTCAAAAGGGGCGGGGGGGGATAAAAAAAACAGCTAGAGAGGAGGGAAAGCCTTTTGTTTGAAGGTGAGAACGAGACTGGTGATCTCATGCACTAAGCATGTTTGTGGCTTCCATCAGTATGTCTCCTTCATTTATCCAACCTGTGAGCTTTTAAATAGCCCCTGCTCCAAACAGCTTATATTACTAAGAATCACCACTTCTAAAAAGTATTTCCCTTTCCACATGGGCTGGGATGTGACAGACTGAATATTGGTTTTTATGTTGGAACCGTTTTTTGTTACAGTATTTGCAAACATTGGCTGTAAGAGTGAACCGTAGACGCAAACCCCATTCTAAGAAAACATGGGTGGAAAGTATCTAAAGTTGTCTGTCACACATAGCAATCTAATTGCCACCACAGACCAAAAGGCATTCGTTCCAAGGTGACTGTCAACAACTTTTCCACAGCATTTAATTACTCACAAATGGTGTGGAGCCCCAACTATGTGGAAGGCATCTTGACAAGATTCGATTTATGCAAATTCCCTTACTCCCTAAGTTTTTAGGGCCTTAACATTCCAGAAGGCAAGAGGAACCTGAGAAAACAAGCCCCTGCAATGACAGCTACCTAAATCTCCTAGTAATGGAGTTCTCATTTTTTCTCTCGTCCATCGCAATTGTGAAAAGTATTTTAAGCTCAGGATTCCCCTGGCGGTGTCTCAGCCTCACCTCGTGTGAGAACTGTCCCCAGCTCACCCAAGCCACGGGAACCCTGTGCAGCAGCAGCAGCAGCCATGTGACCACAATGTCCACTCTTCAATCCACCTGTGGACACCACAATGTGCCACTGAGGACAGAGCCGCTCACATGCTCGTCACCTTCACTCGCCCTGCCTCAAGAACATTATTGGAGAAATATCCAAACTCAGAGGAAAAGTTAACGTTCAAAGATGCCCCCGGCACATTATCCAAAACAGCAAAGCTACACTTTAAAGTAACTTAGATATCAATACCAGCCAGGGTTAGGTAAAGTCTTCAGGTGAAACAGTATGAAACCAAACGATCACAATGGGAAGAACCAATAACCAACACGCACGGCAACTTTACAATCAGTAAAATAAATCAGATTGCAAAAGCGAAGACTTCAATGGGACTATAGACAAATGTACAGTTAAAAGCAAAAGGGAAAAAACCTACACATTTGGAGTGAGAGAGGAAACTTCTAGTTGGGGCTTAGTTTGAAGAGTCGTGGCTGAAAAACCCTACAAATGGTATTTTTATCATTTGAGATTAATTACTTTTTAAACCACAAGTCCAGCTATTTCAGAGGCATGTTTTCATTATCTAAGGCTATCATCCCCAATTCTGTAAATGTAATTTTAAAACTTTGGATTGGTTCTGACACCCTGACTTTCATCATTAACAAGACACGTACTTTGTTTCTGGACTGTTTTCCCACTGTTTCACTAGAATTTTAAGTAAGAGTATGGCTACTGATGTGTTCATTTCTCCCTTCCTGATTCTTTGAAACACTGGAGAGGTATTTTCTCACCCCTACTCCTCTGCTTCCTCAGCACTTTATCCAGTTCCGTACGGTTTTAAGTCACTTCCCCATCCTTGGTTAACTCACTGTCCAAGCAGAGTCACATGGGCAGACATGTTCCCTTTATTCTACCTTTGACCAAACATTGTCCATAATCCCTTCCTTAGGGTTTCAAACCCAAGGATATTGTAGGAAAAAAATCCTCCAGGAATTTCCTGTTGTGTGTCTTTCTTTACTACTGAGCACAGTGGCAGAAATAAGCCTGGGAAACCACTCCCCTGAGGAGAACTGGAGGCCACATGCTTCCTTCACTGGGGTGTACCTTCCAGAGCACACTCTAAGGGACCGCAACAGTGACTACAGAGCAGCAGAAGAGGGACAGAGGCTCCTAAAGACCCATGTGGCATCTCCCCTGCCCAGAACAGACAGAAGGAAGTCGCCTATTACTTTTATAGGAGGAGGAAATTGCATGTCAATGTTATAACTCTTTTGGAATTGAGAATGAGAGGTCTTGTCCACAGAAGAGAATTTACTAATCATCAGCAACACTCTACTTTCCTTCTTGAAATCTGCCTAGAACTACCAGCACACACACAAATAAAATAAAGTAAAACCAGGCCAACTAAGACCGCTTTCTCCAGGGTCACTTTAGCTGGGTATAACAGAGTTTGTGGAGATGCAAGCTATGTCTTCTACCTCTTAAACACAATATCCTATCTGCCACCCTGACAAGAGAAGCCTTCCTGAAAAAGTGAGTCCAAGATTTCTGGCTTTATTTTCCATTGTTTACTTCTTTCCTTTTATTAAATTATATCTATGCTTTCAAAAATGTTTCCATTTGAATACATCCACAGTTAATTTTACAAGTACTTTCAGGAGAATGGAGAAATGGTTCAGTAGTTAAGAGCAGAGGCTGCTTTTCCACACGACTCAAGTGTGACTCCCAGCATCCATATGACAACTCATCTATAACTCAAGTTCCAGGGGATCTGACATCCTCATTTGGACTCCCTAGCCACCAGACATGCCTGGAAGACTTAAGCCAAAGGAGGTACCTGGAAAGGACACTCTTTAAACTGCTGAGCTGCCTGCAGGATATGCAGTGAGCTCCAGGTTCCCAGCTTTTGTGAGCTGTCACCCATGTTGGGATGGGCTTTGGTGACACAGCTGTCTGCAGTCATTTCTGCTCCTATAAGCAACCCCAATAAAGCTCACTGGTTCACCGATATTGACTTTCATTGTATCCACACTTTGGTCTGTCGTGGGTTCCATATCTGGGGTAAATAGACAAGTGTGCTTTATTTCCCCAGAGAAAGTTTATCATACAACATATGCACATGGTGCATACAAAACACCCATACATACACATATACATGCACATACACATACAATAAATAATTGAAAGTATTTTTTAATCTAAATAAGCACTGTAGTAGGTGCAAAAAGCATTATCTGCCCTGGGTTCTGTGTTTCAGGAGTGTTGCTGAGTGACACACGTGTTTCCTCAAATTCATTAGGCCTTTTAACCCTTTACAACCTCTGTCTCATGCGTCTGCCCTACTTCATATTCATTAACTTATTTTTCCAACTTCAGGAATTTTTTCATGTTAAATTATTCCAGAAGCCATTTAATCTTATATTTTTTTAACAACTTCATTTGAAGGATGAACAGAAATTTCAGTTTATGCACAGTGGGCATCGTTACCATGAACTCACATTCTAACATAAACTTCAATCCTCATTTCCTAATTTTCACCCCCAAAAACCCCACAATAATCATAAGCAAGATTATAAGACACTTGACAGCAATAGATAATTTTATCTTCATCTTATATCCAGTCTATATTGATCTTAAAATCAGATGAAAGCAAAAAAGTTAGAAAAAAATTAAAAATAGTTTACAATTACAACATGAATATAACAAGTACTCAAGTCATACAGCACTATTCATTTAATTCCAGTTAAAAGAGGGGAGATGGGGAGGGGAGGAGAAGGGGGAGGAGGAAAAAGATGTTCAGGTAGAAGCAAATGGCACAGGAGGGGAAAAGGAACCTTGGCTGGCTTGAAGAAAAGAATGTGTATGTCTGCATGTCTGTGTACACATTTTCTGTAAACTAAATTCCTACTAAAACTAATCTTTGCACGTATTTGTTTTCCTTTTCTTCCAAAACATTTATTTCAAACACATTGTTCCTCCCTGGATGATGCACCCTTATAATTAAGACCCTGCTGGCGCTCCCTTGCCTGATTGTGTGCACATTCAGGAAAGTGAAGTTGCATTAAATTCAAAGCAAATTCACTCAAGCTCAAGCTGCAGCCCAAGGCTTGTGCTCTGAGCTCTCAAATGCTTGTGGGGTTTGAGTCACAGTCATGCACCCAACAGCTGCATTCACTTCAATACAGAAACGATACCACTGCCTTCTTCTCACATTTTAGAATAGAACTGTACCATGTATATTCTGTGCCTTTGGGGTCATCAACAATGACAGGAGTTTACAAGGGTGTCCTGGAGCTTGAACACTATGGGAAAGTAGGTGTGTTGATGGGGACACCCCCAACCCATCCTGGTCCTTGTCAAAGGGCTTCCAGCATGCTCAGTTTCCGCAACACGTTGTCTTTTGCAGTTCCCTACGCAACAGCAGGCTGTTTTCACCTTTTAACTAGAGGGCATCTCCAGGAAGTAGGGAAAATGTGTGCCAAGCACGCTATAGAAAACCTGCTCAGGCTTGGCCATCATCCAAGAAATCCTATACTTGTTGCTCAACAAGGCTCTTTCTGAGGAACAATCATCTTTATTCAAGCTCCATAGGAATCCATCTGCTCCCTCTGAGGTGAAATCAAACACACAGCAACATACCAAAGACCCACACCCTCAAAGCAGTGATACCAGCTGGCTGTTGGGCATAGCCAATGCATACCACACATGAGCTCTGACAGATGGGGGCTCCAGGACCAAGTAGTGTCCAAGACCAAAGAGAAATGTTCCCTATCCATACCATGGAACATAACACACCAGCACTTATTATCCAGTAGGGCAGCTACTAACCCTGTGTAGCCACTGGGGAACTTGAAATGTGTCTATTCTGGATATGTCATGCTTCATAAACATCACACCAGGTTGAGAAGACTTAGCACATAAAACTATAACTATCACTATATGTTTTAACTCTCATTATATGTTTTATGTTAGATGATATACAGAAATAGGGTTTTAGATACACTGCTAAAATTAACTGCACTTGTACTTTTTAATGTGGCCACTAAAATTGTTTTAATTACTTATGCAGTTCCTATGTGTGACTTACATTGTTTCTACTGAACAGCACTATTTTAGATGAGTCATGGCTACAGAACAGCCAGCCTTCATTTGCATAATGAATTCTAGACAAATTACCATGATTAACCCTACAACCACCTGGCCCCACATTTAAAAATTCTGACTTGACTCATTAGAGCTTTCTCTCTCCCTTTTTATATAAATAAAAAAGAAATTCTTTATTGAATCTTTGGGAATTTCACATCATGCACCCCAATCCCAATCACCTCCTAGTCCCTCCATATCTGCCCCTCAACCTTGAAGCAGCCCCCTAACAAGCCCCCCAATTAATTAAAAACAAAACAAAAAAACACCTCTTCATTCATTCTAGTGGCATCTGGGCCCTGCAGCGTGTCACAAAGTATAGCCTTTTGTCCAATCATCCTCACTCACAAAATGTTCATTTCAGTAAGGATGTGGGTCTCCGTGGTAGCTGAGCTGGTCTGTCAGGGTCACTGGGACCACTGCCCTCAGGGGAGGGGGCACAGTCAGCTCTCCCAGGCCCATGGTGAGGTGTAGGGCCATCTCTCGCTCTCCCACAGGGAGCAGGCTAGCTCTCCCACTGCAGTGTCCAGTGAGGGAAACAGCCAGGTATCCCAGTGGCCAGTGAAGCACAGGGCTGTCCCAGAATGTAGGGCCTTCTCTTTTAAGAAAAAAAGACCAATATCTTAATCCTTTTTTTTTTTTGGTGGGTCTTTGTTTTATTTTCCCAGACAGAGTTTTTGTAACCATGTCTGCTCTGGAACTAGCTCTGTAGATCATGTTGGCCTGGAACACACAGAGACCCACCTGCCTCTGCCTCCTGAGTGCTGGGACTACAGGTGTGTGTCACCATCATCCAGATATTGCATTTGCCTTAACCCATGTTTAGTAACAAACTTAGGGAGCACCTAGCAAGCTCACATCAAGATGAGATCCTGTTTGACCTGTGGTAGACCAGGAAAAAGAAAGAGGAAGAGACCCAAGAGGATGGCTCAAAAGTGATTGAAGTTATCAAAAACTTTCCCAAAGTCAGAACACCCAGGAGACCGGGCCTCAATGCTTTTCCTTTCGAGTTATGAGACTGCTTGTGAAAGCCTATCACCACATCAGACATTAGCATCTTTCCATCTATGAAAACTATGGTGTCTGTATGTGCTTTTGTAGTTACACACTATTATTTCACCCTGTAGGTATGCACACACATACATACACATACAGGACTAACACAGGTATGGAAAGATATTTAGTCAATTCAATACTAGCACCTTTATGGTTATTTTGAAAATTACAAATGGAAAATGGCTCCATCATTTTTAACTTTCATTTATTTGTTTATTGGTTTTTCGAGACAAGGTTTCTCTGTGTAATAGTCGTGGCTGTCCTAGAACTCACTCTATAGACAAGGTTGGCCTCAAACTCATTGAGATTCACCCGCCTCTGCCTCCCAAGTGCCAGCATTAAAGGCGTGTACCACCACCACCAGGCTTGGCTCCATCATTTTTAATTTCTCTTTTTGTATTTAGTAGGGTTAGAATAAAGAATCCATTTGAAAACATACTTGTTTGGTATAATTTAGCCAATGTACTGGAACAAGGCTGAGTCATTTTCAACTCTGGGAGAGTTAGGGCAGAAGGTCAGGGGGGCATCCAAACAAATCACTGAACTTAATCTGATGGAGTTAAGGCAGGGCTTACCTACACCTGTCCAGGATAGATAGGGCTCCACACCAACGGGAGAAGATTAAATTTCTAAGTCTCCAGCTACCAGAATGATTTTGCATTAGGAAGTCAACAAAATCCTCACTTACCCTACCTGGTGTGGGGAAGTTTGTTTTATGAAGGAAATCAGAGAAAAGATTTTTGAATAGAGAGTCTACCAGACTCTCCCACGTTATCATATCGTGAGATGGTCCTCTTCCCTTTGCTGAGGACATATGGCCTCTCCCTGCTCCCCGCACACACACACACACACCCTCTGGACTTCTATAGTGGTATAAATAGTGGTATAAGCCTTCCGTTGCTTCATATGCAATTGAGTCTGTCTTAGCTGAATCGACAAGGTAACTGACGATCCCTGTGGAAAAGACACTGACAGTTGCTCATGGCAAGTATCACTCACAGCTAGGACACTGCTCTCCAATATGCCAGTGTGACTTAGCGCCCACCAATGCAGATGGATACTTACCAAGAGTCACTGCATGTTCCCAAACCTGTTTATGACAGGCATACTTGTGACAGTGGTGTGCTGTCAGTATATACATAATTTAATTAAATATTACATAAAGGGAATAGGAAAAGAAGGTAGCTTTTTTCCTATGAAAACTACCTCAGAAATGTTTTGTTTAAAATACTTCTGCTAGCCGTGAGTTGCTGGCACACGCCTTTAATCCCAGCACTCAGGAGACAGAGGCAGGCCGTTCTCAGTGAGTTCGAGGCCAGTCTGGTCTACAGAGCGAGTTCCAGAACAGCCTCCAAAACAATACAGAGAAACCCTGTCTCCAGAATCCAAAAAAAACTACTGCTGCTAAATTAGATATGGTGTAGGTATTTGTGCAAGATCTTAGGAGGATTTTTATATTTTTGGTTGTGAGCCTAGCCTTTAATGACTGAGCCATCTCTCCAGTCGTCCAGGAGGACTTTTAAACCCAAAATGATTCTACACTCAAGATTGCTTCACAAATACTTTTAAGTTCCCAATCCTCATTAAAGAAATCAGTGTTTTTAAAAGAGTTATGCAATACAGATGATAGAAGTGAACTCCAAGAAGACCCTCAATCAGAGAAAAGATGTTGGTCCTACATCAAAAGACTGGAAAACAAATATGTATTTAGACCTCTTAAGTTGCTGTAACATGCTTGATGTACGTTATGCAGCTTTATAATTCTAGCCACTGATTTTAATAATATGAGTAGTGACAAAGACAGATAGTGTAGAGGGATTCATGAAGAAAAAATAGAGTTCACATGGCCCACAGAAGGCATGGCTGTAGTCCCTCAGTTCTTAGGATCAAAGGTTTTACCCACTGAGACATGTCTGAGTGACCAGAAGATCCAGTCTCTGAGGCTAACTTACCATTTACCAATTTTTAACCTTCTTAAGGGTAAGTGTTGGTAATGTGAACATCAATTCAGTTCATCACATTCAATCTAGGTAACAGGAACCATCACATCTCCTTCTTCACTCCATGGCCTGTTTACAGGAACCAATTCTGATACAAGGGTACCTTGGACCATGAAAAAGGAGATATAAGTATGCAATGGTGGATGCTAAATACTGTTTTCCAAATTGAATGAATAACAAGATGAATACATAGAAAAAGATAGAAATAAATAATAAATCAGAAACTCCAAACCTCCAGTGGCACAAAGATAAATTTCACTCTTTTGAAAACTGATTAACCCTAATGCAACCCATATACGCAAGGTATTGTTTTTCCCAAAGTGCATGATGCTTGCTAGTGGCCAGTATGGCCTTATGAAACACTATTCCAACCATTTCTCTTCTTCAACACCCCTTTACTCTGCCAACACAGTAGAATGCCATTTGAAGACTCCAATCTTAGCTTCATAACCTATCTCTTGTCATATCTGACCATGAATCACCGGAGACCCTGGGCTCTCATTAGGCATTTCAAAACCCACAGGCTTTGCCAGTGACTCTGGCTACGAATGGGCTCTTGTCAGAAAAACTCCAAAGCCCACACCTTGTTTCCTCCAAGCCCCACTGTACTTAAGGTCTGTGTGATGCTATCAGTGCCTTTCTGGCTTGCTAAAAGCCTGAGACACCGTGAGTGTGTCACCCAGCGCTGGCGCTGACGCACGCAAGTCTGAATACAGCATCTCTCCTATCACAACCCTATTAACAATGCTTGCAGGCTGTGTTCACTCTCCTATCTGCTCTTCCTTGCGCTAGCATTTCTTTTTCCCTTTCGAGTTTGACTTAGCAAACTACCAGAAAGAACAGTCAGGAAAAAGTCATTCTTGGCGGGGTTTCTACTTTCCCTATCTGCCACATAAGGAAACACCCCTTTTCATACAGGACCGTTTCATACGTGAGCCAGCATAAAAAGCAATAAACCCTTCTTTAAATGGCTATGGCTTTGCTGGTTAGAATTAAATGCTTCTGCACACAAAACAGTACACGCCAAGTCAGTCTCTGACTACAGAAAGGAACGAACTATGGTTCCCAAGAAGTTAATAGAATTAGCCTCTTCCGGGCTAAAAGAAGCCTTTTCACCATTTTACTTGTGATCTTAATGACTAAAATGTATATGCATTTTTTTCTAAGTGCTACTTTTGGTTGCTTCTGATATCTCCAATCCTCGTAGGCCATAAGTAAATCCTTCCTAAAGCACAGCCCATCACTTCAGGATCCTCTGCCCAAACAGAGGGACCCCCATGACACCCACAATAGGCATCTACCCCCACAAAACCTGGCAAGGCTAAAGTCAAAGCTGGTTTCATCTTCACCTTCTGTCATTTCCCAAGACAAAACTGCATGCAGCCTGATATAGACCCTTTCTAGGGATCTTAAATAGACTCCTCAGTTCAGTCCATTTTAACTCCTGATGTAAACTGTGAACTGCTTCAAGGGTTTCAGTGACAGACATGTACTCCCTGTCTCTTCACACCATGATCCAAACACTGGCACCAAAGGATGTAATACCAGCTTTACCTCAACCAAACAAGCTTGTGCGCAGTTTGATTTAACTTACAAAACACATTTGTGAGAGCAGTTGAACTCCAGTCCATTGGCTCCACTGCTCGGCCAAACAGTGGTTTCTAAACCCTCTTGGGTTTCCAAAGTCCTGATTATCTCTCTCGGATCAGCCCTCCTTCCCTTGTCTGCCCGAGTCCTGTGTGCCTCAGAAAATAGGAGAACAGCCTCTCACAGCCATTCAAGAACCTCAGGTCTCCCCAAGGTTTAAACCTCAGGACTGCCTGTTTCCCCTGAATCACTGTTTCCCTCTGCTG
Source organism: Mesocricetus auratus (assembly GCF_017639785.1). Taxonomy (NCBI): domain Eukaryota; kingdom Metazoa; phylum Chordata; class Mammalia; order Rodentia; family Cricetidae; genus Mesocricetus; species Mesocricetus auratus. The sequence goes on along the minus strand of NW_024429182.1, from coordinate 31,891,881 downwards.
GCATAACAGTCAATCCCTAAAGCAGCTGCTTTAAGGGGGCATATCTTCACAGATCTAAGGACAAGTCTTTGCAAACAAAGAAAGGGAAAGATAAACTTAAAGATGACCATCTCCATCTCCCAGTAATGAGTACAGAGGAGTAAATATATTATTTACGTGATTAAAATTATTATAATTATAATATGGTGTATTAATGTATATAACTACAGACACAAAATAATTATGAGTATAATGATATAACATGTAAAATGTTTGTAAACCCACCCTCAGACCCGAAAGGGCATTAATAACTCCTGCACCAACAACCTTCTTAGAATTAGGAGCAAAACTGAGTCCTACCACCAGTATAATTTAGCATTGCTGGTAGCTGAAGGCAGCTGTGTGAGAATTAAACAAAGGTTTTAAATATTAAAGGATAAGTAACCGTACTACCATTCCTCAGACAGTATGAGCTATGCAGAGACAGCACAGATCATAAACTAAGAAACTAAATCAAGAGAACACAGCAATGACCAGCTCACACTTTACTAAATATGTTTATTATATGATTAATATAGCTGATAATCTGAAGCTATTTGGAAACAAAGTGCAGAATGACATTAATTTCATTCTTTTCCTTTCTTTTTGACCCAAGCGACATTCCACATTCCTAATGCATGGGAGTCATTTAACCTCTGAACTGTTCCAATCCTGTTTCCAAACAGTCCTTAGGATTTACTACAGCAAAGCAGCCCCAGGAGTTAACCAGCAAGCAGTCTCTGTGGCAAGCTTCAATGAACGCTGTCAATAAACTAGCTCAACCAATATCCCAGGTACTTCCTCAACATCAGTGAAGACCTAGCACTTACATCTGTCTGTCTGTTAAAAGAGGACAGAGCGCTCTCTTTCCCACAGTTCCCCTGGAGCAGACAGGACTTTTCCTGTCTCCCTCTTCCCTTCTGTCCTCTCTCTGTGTCTCTTTACCTCTTCTCTCTTTCCTTTCCCCCTTCCCTCCCCTTTCTAATAAAACTTCTCACTTAAAAAAAAAAAAAAAGAGGACAGAGCAGTGTCCCAAGTCATCTGCAAGACTGGGAATCTCAATTTCACTGAGTTAGACCTCAAATACTCGTTTTACTTTTGAAAGAGTTGCTTGCAGCTCAGGTGTCTGCAGTTCCCTGACCAAGGAGACAGCTCCTCATGGAGAACATTGAAAGATTCATCAAATTCCAGCTCCCCCTTTCAAACGAGAAAAGGCAGGAGCCAGTGGTGGGAGGACCAAATGGGGGGGGATTAAAGTTGCCCATATTTCCTTTCTCTGTCCTTGGCTGTGGACAAATTCTCACCTCTACCACATTTTTCCTTCTTGCAGAAGGGAGACTTAGACCAAAGGTAAGTGGGAGGGGGTTCAGTTTATCTGTTTGATGGTGTTATACAAAAGTAATCCCAAGAACATAAAACAATACTTAGTTAAGACAAAGGAAACAGGGCCTGTTCAAACTCACTTCCACTCACAGATGGGGTGGGGTGGGAATCAGGATAAGGATGGACAGCAATTTCTATCACTGGGACATGCAAACTTGATTTGATTTTCTAGCTTTTGAGCCTTTCTGGAATAAAATATTATTTTGTAATTTCAAGAATAAAGTCAACCTTCTTCTTTGCTATACAAACTAAGTAACAAAAGGGAAATAGGTTTCCATAATTCCAAGATTCATTTTAACTATTAACTGCTGAATTTCTCTTACCAGCAATGGTAGGCACAATTTGTGTAAACTTTAGCCCTCCAAGAAGAGGAGAGACTTAAGAATAGGAAGTGAAAATGGAGAGGGCAGAGAAGTGAATTGGGAGTTTGCATGGGAGGAACAGCAGGGACTTCAGATTTCTGTACTGTAGGCCATGCTCCATGCCCCTCAGCCATTTGACCAATGTTATTATAAGGCTGGCATTGAACTTTAAGGGAACCCCCAAGCCCAACTTCCTCATAAAGCACCTGTGTGTTGTAGAATATTATTTTAAGATGTATTACATGTGTTTATGCTGTGGAGCATTTGTTTAATGGTGCAAAAGTGTATGGTTATTCTTTTTTGTCGCATTTGTTTAACTCTGTGAAGCTGGGTTACTTTCCCTATCTAAAGCACCTGATTGGTTTAATAAAGAGCTGAAAAACCAATAGCTAGACAGGAGAAAGGATAGATGGGAACAGCAAGCAGAGAAAATAAACAGTAGGAGAAATCTGGGGAGAAGAGATCTAAGAGATAAATGTAGTGACTTATTACTTATGATTTATTAAACCTTGACTGAAGATTCAGAAAAGCAAAGTCAGCCACAAGCCTTAGAAACCAGGCACATACCTTTAATCCCAGCAGCCAGAAGCTAGGAGGTGGTGGCACACATCTTTAATCCTAGGGCTCAGGATTAAGAGGTAGACAGATTTCTGTGAGTCCAAGCCTGCCCAGATGTACACAAGAGTGAATTAGTCTAAAAGGGAATTACAGCTCACACCTTTAATTCCAACATTACATTAGGGAAGTATATAAGATAGAAGCAAGGTCTTAGAAGGAGGCATTCACTCGCCAACCTGCTGAGGAGAGGTTACAGTCTAAGACTTAGTGAGAGCTCCTGGAGATATGGTCTACCCATTCAGCCTGAGGTAGAGGTAAGAAGCTAGTGGCCAGATGCTTTGCTTTTCTGAACTTCAGGCAAGCTTTAATAAATCATAAATAATATATCACTACAGCTAAAGAAGAAGGAGGGAGACCCCAGGGGCCAGCCACCCAGCCACATAGCCATACAGAGAGTAAGAAGTGAAGATATACAGAAACAGAAAAAAGCATATGGCATAATTTAAGAAAAGCTGACTAGAAACAAGCCAAACTAAGGCAGGACATTCATAACCAAGAAAAAGTCTCTGTGTGTGATTATGTGGGAGCTGGGTGGCAGGCCCCCAGAGAGTAAAGAGTAAAGACAACGAACTATGTCTGCCGCATTCACTCTTCACTCTATGAAGACTATGTTCAAGGAATATTTTCAGGCCATTCATGGCAGGAAGGACCTATGATCTGGCAACTTGAAGCTGTGCTGTTTAACATAGCAGCCACCAAAACACATAGCTACTGAGCAACAGTAATGTCGAAGTTCAATAATCTACTAATATATTAAATTACGTGTATGGCTCCCGTTAAGGCCCTCACACTTCCACAGATCAGCACTGCTGCAGAGATTACAGCCACACCCTTGGAACATGGCTACAGATAAAGGTACTCAAATGCGACATCATCAGCATGTACAAGCCAGCTGAAAATTCTATGGCATTCTGAAAAAAATGAATTGAGGCAATAAGTCCTGGTTAATTAACACATGATAAAATTCATCCACACAGACCACCGAAACGCTATTTATGAGTTCAACCCAAAACTATTCCAAAGCTTTGATATATCACTTAAGTCTCAGGGACTCAACATTCCCAGCTCTCTGTGGCCCTTTGCCTTAGGGCAAAGTAGGATGTGGTGATATACTATTTATGATTTACCTGGGGGGTACAGAAAGCAAAGCTAGTCACAAGTCATAGGGCCAGGCAATGGGGATTCACACTTTAACCCCACCAGCCACACTAGTTATCTGTAGAAGCTGCACAGTGGTGGCACACACCTTCAATCCCAGGACTCAGGAGCCAAAGGCAGATGGATCCCTGTTAGTTCAAGGCCACACTGAGCTACACAAAATTGACCCAGTCCTAAAAGAGAAACAGCTCACACAAAGGTGATCTCAGCACTTGGGAATCACACACCTTTAATCCCAGCACTAGAGCGATATAAAAGGAAAAAGGAAAGAGGCCTCATGAGATTTACTCTCCAGCCAAGCTGAGGACAGCACAGCTCTTTTGGTTTGAGGTACAGGTGAGAGCTAGTGGCCGGCTGCTTTGTTTTTCTGATGGTCAGCTTGAAGCTTGAACCCCTGTATCAATCTCTGGGCTTTTACTTTTCTCTCACACTGTCATGATGGAAGCACCAAGGGTGAGTGTGCAGGGACAAAGAGAGGAGGGAGAAAGAGAAACTGAGAATGAAAAGGGGGTAATCAGAAATAGAAATCAGAGAGGATGGTGAGAGACAGGAGAGAGGTTAGGACAGGGAGGGAGGATGGGGGGGAGATTAGGACAGGGAGGGAGGATGGTGACAGAGAGAGAACGGTTAGGGCACGGAGAGAGGTTAGGACATGGATAGAGGTTACAACGGACAGGGCAAGAGGTGGAAAGCAGTGGATTCTGGACAAAAGAACCAGTCAGACGCATGCAGCCCAGAACAAGACTGAAGACAAAACTGAGAAAACCCGGATCCCCAGGAACCAAGAACAGCAGCTCAGAACACGAGAGACCGCAGGGCACTCTGGGCCTGCAGAATACCTCTGAGCACTCCAATGAAGACACGCTATGCAGCTCAACAACTCCTCTACCTCCCGTCTCTGTCAGTAGTCACAGCCTCCACTTTGAGTGTAACTCCAAGTTCAGAAAATCCTAAACCTATGACCACATGACCCTCCCCAAGCCCAGAAAAGTGGGTCATCTCATGCTCTCATTTTGCTATTGTAAAAAAAAATAATCTGTTTAGCAACAGATGCAAACTTCTTTACATTTTTTAAGGGCCAAACACACTACATCACAACCAGTATATACCATAGTGGTCTCTCCAAAGAACACTTTCTATGTAATCTGAGAGATCCTCATGGCACAAACAGCCATGTTCTTTCTCAAAGTTCCCATACGATTCAGTCATGTAGCACTCAGGACACATTCTTGTGGGGATACAACTAAACACAAATGAACTAATGCCATGAAATACTCCTGCCTATGTCCTTAACCTTGTATCTGACCTAGACAGTCTAAACAGAGGAATCCTATCCTGGAGCTGTGGTGTGGTGCTGCAGGGAGAGAAAGGGAGACAGGAAGTCCTGGAACTGCTGGTGGAGAGAGTAGGTAAACCTGCCATTCATCCCTGAGAGTGGCTGCTGGGACGTGGAGGCCACCTCAGAAGAATACTCACTTGAAGAAACCACAATACCCATAGACAGACGCTATTTTTGCTAATTCACTCAATCACCAGTCACTCACGGTAGTACGTCGATGACGGATGAGTGGCAAGGAGCAGAGAGATGCCAGGCAGCAAGAAGCTCAAGCTGGAGAGCATCGTGGATGGGCCCTACCTCTCCCGTTTCTTCTCAGGGGCCTAAGGAGCAGCCATCAGGGGTTTGCAAGTTTTCTCAGTTATATGCAATGGAAACTCAGTACAGGTACTCTAGTACTTCTAAGGCAGGGAAAATACCAACGATTCCATGTGTTAAGTACTTAGAAGCAAATCATTTAGTAAATATTTATGTCCCAACCTGAAAAAAAAAGATAAAATTGTTGGGATAGTAAAGTTTTAATTCATTCTTAAATAAGCACGATTTTATAGGCTATGATACTCCTAGATACTGTACAGCTTCTCAGAGGTAGAATTTTGGTTAGATTCTGGCACCCTATTTCCTGTTCCACATTAAAAAACAAAACAACAAGAAAAAAATAAAACATGGTACTGTGTTTTTTAGTACAGCAAATCCCCAAAGCTTAACTTAGGAAAGCTGTGACATCACTGAAAGGAATGTGGTGTGATCTCACACTGGAAATATGAACCACCTTAAGCCAGTAGTTGGTGGCTGACAGAACCCAGGTATTTTTGTGTGCTTCAAAAGAACAGAATTGCAATAGCTCAGAGCCTCCAGGTGAATTCACTGGGACACCCAAGGGCACCTGGAAGAACTGTGTGGGAACCCACAACATTAAGATGGTTCTTGCTAATTTACATCTAAAAGCACATAGCCCTGAAATAAGCCAGCCCCCCAACCAGCCTATTGGAAGTGCATTTTATGGGATGGCTGGAAGATGCTCTGCAACTCTAAGGCAGACAGGGATGCAGCCTCACTTCTTTGTTAATTCGCCACGTTAAAACACTTTTTGTTTTTCAGACAATATACTTTGATCATATTCTTTCTTTTCCTCCAACTCCTCCCAGGTCCTCCTTACTTCCTAACTCAGCCAAATCATGTTCTCACTTTCAAAGCAAAACAAACAAAACTTTTAAAAAAAACTAAAAACAAAGACAAAAAATAAATACCAAAAGAAAAAGCCCACAAAAAGAACACAGAGTCCATTTTGTATTTGACAATGACTCCTGGGCATGGGCCTGCCTTGGAATATGGTTGATATGCCCAGTTCATGCCACTGGAGAAAAGTAATTCTCATTTCCCAAGCAGGTAACCTCTCTCTCCTAGGCAGAGGTGGGACTCTGTGTCTACTTCCCTTTCTCAGTGCTGGGATTACCCAGTGGTGGTGGCACACACCTTTAAACCCCAGCACTTGGGAAGCAGAGGCAAGCGGATCTCTGTGTGTTCCGGACTAGCCTGGTCTACAGAGTGAGATCCAGGATAACCAGGACTGTTTCACAGAGAAAGCCTGCCTTGAAAAATCAAAGGGGAAAAAATTAACATCGCAGTGCTGGGATGTTGTCTGGTTTGAACCTGTGCAGATCTTGTGCGAGCTGTCACAGTCTCTATGAGTTCTTATATGCATCAGTTCAGTTGTGTCTAGAAGACGCTGTCTCCCTGGAGACACCTGCCACTTGCAGGGTTTACAATCTTTGTGCCTCCTCTTCCACATAGCCCTAAGCCTTGAGAGGATTCTGATAAACACACATAATAATCCAAACACTAAATGTCCAGAGCAAGGAAATAATATTAAAAGTTGTAAAAGAAAAAAGACCAAGTCACTTACAAAGGCACTTCATGAAAATAACACCTGAGTTTTCAGCAGAGACTCTGAAAACCAGAAAGGCCTCAAGAGATGTTCTATAAGCTCTGAGAGACCACTGATGCCAGCTCAGACTACTATACCCAACAAAATGGTTCATCACAAAGGATGGAGAAAGACAAACACTTAACAGTAAGAACAAATGCAAGCAATTCAGCACTGCAGGGGGTACCAGGGAAGGAAACACTCAGTCTGCAGAGAGGTTAACTACAGCCAGAACCTGAAACTAGACATAACACTGTTTTAAGAGGTGATGCTTACACTGTTCTGGTTGACCAGCATTTGAGATTGTGCCAAACCTATCAACCACCACTAAGAGAGAGGGAAAAGTCATGCATATACTTCCTTCACAGTCATTTGACTTCGGTCCCTGTTAAGAATAAAAACTAAATTATAAAACAATGATTGGACGACACAAAACAAAAGAGCTTGTCATTTCATCCATTTACCCACTTGCTCTCCATTCATCCAGTTATCCATCCATCCATCCATCCATCCAAGCATTCATTTATCCAGTCATTCTACAGACTCTAAAATTATATTATGTTCCAAATGCTCAAATAGAAATGAGTGTGTAAGTCAGACAACATGACATTTGTCCTCTTCTCAAGGGCAGCAATGACCTCCCTTTGGTTCAATTCAATGCACAATTTCCTGGTTCCATCTAACCTAATGTCACATTACCATCTGACTTAGCCAATCATGCATCCCTTTTTAAATTGCTTTCCTAGCATGGCTTCCAAGATACCCTCTACCCTGACTTTCCTCCTACCTCACTCAGTGTTTGCATGCCGCAGCTTAGGCTCCTCTTTCAAGCCTCATGATATCTTAATTTCCCCAAGGCTCAGGTCTTAGCCAGCTTCTCCATCCTCATCATCCCTGGGCAGAGTTTAGCAGCCTCATGATACCAAATCTCTCTATGCTGTTAACACTCTCATGTTGATCACTAACTCACAATTTACTGCAGGCCCATGTGACAGGCTCATAGGTGCCCCAAGTATGTACAAAACAAAGACCTGATTTCCTACCCATTCTTGCTGGTGCTAAAAGAAACCATCAGCAACTCCTACTGGATGTGCTAACTTCAATCTAAATGTTCTGTCACTACCAAGTCACCATCTATCTCAGCAGGGTGGCTACACTAACCCAACCTATCTTCCTGCATTCATTCTCTCCAACTAGTGTGTTCCCAGCACAGGAAGCACACATCCTTTACAAAGGTGGAAAATATGCCATCTGAATCCATTAACTGAAAACCTTTCAAATAGTTTCCGTGACACTTAAAATCCCTTCCCACCTGAATCTCCAAGGACCTAAGTGATGTGGTTCTATCTGAGCCAGTACCTATGTGCCTCCTTTTCTCTTAATTAGGTGCCTCAATCTTGAACCAGAGAAGGCCAACACCTCCTAAAGGATTCCAAGCTGCATCATTCTGCTTTGTTTCCCCCACATGACTCTGTGAGCCCATCTCAGTGACTGCCTAGTGACTGCTTCTCCCAGTGGGATGCAGGACGAGTATCATCACTTTGCCTTGGTGAAAGCACTCAGTTCTCAGGTTCCCAGACCCTTGCTGGAGCAACTCTATGAGAAAGGGAGATGAAGCTATCATCCACATTAGCCTCTGATTTGATAACTAAATCAGATAAAAGAGAGGGTGAGGGGGATATGGTAAAAGATGCTCCTCAAGGCTAAACGTTAGTGGAGAAAGAAGGCAATCTGCAATCCAGTATGTACACAGGGGCATTAAGTATGGTCCAAGGCAAAAAACTAGGGTGACCAGAAAGACTCGGCACTTGACAAGCTGGAGTTAGGGAAGACTGTTAGACAGGCTGTGAAAGAGCCTGTGGCAGCCTAGCTTGTGAGGCTGTGGGGCTTGGGTGTGGAGAGGATCAGTCTGATGCTATGGAGGCAGAAAAGTTAAGTAACTACCCATCACTCCTCAAGGCAATGGTTGCATAACCTGAGACAGTGTCATGGAAATCAGTCCCTGGCTTATCAGAGCCATGAGGAACACCAGACTATCTCGTTTGTGGTCCCTGTAAACATCAGGAACTAGAGGACCACAGAGGAGGGGCAGACGTGACTGAAGGAACTAGGAGTAAGAGAAGCTCTGTTAGAACCCAAGTCCCCTGGGCCATACAGAACTGCGTTCGCAGAGGAGTTCAAGAAAAGGCTGAACCAGCAGGGACCTCTAGGTAGGTGTGAAGCCTTGGCTTTGCTGAGTCCATTAGTGGGGCAAGATCTTGATGGAGTCGGAAAAAGCTTTGGCAGATCTCAATGTCTTAGACCAGCATATAAAGAGAATTCATTGAATGAGAGAGAAACCTAGAGGAGATAGTAAAAAGGGTAAGCCGAGGAAGGAGCCTTTCTGGGTAACTCCAAGATAAATGTGGCAGGAATTGTGTTGAGCCAGAGTTCCTAACGAAATAACTGATAAAAAGCCAAATTGTGTCCTGAGGAGATGCTAGATGGCTTTCAAGCCTGAGAAACAGTTTACAGAAGAAATCCATGATAGAAAGACACAAGTATAAAAACACTCAAGCCTGTCCCAGGGTGGGTAATTATAAACACACACCCTCAAGGCTATGGAGGGTACATTTCCCTACAGCAAAGGCTATGCTAAGGGTAGAGATGGTTTGCCCAATCAAGAACTCCCCTAACAACCAGGCATGGAGGGGCAACAGCTGAAGCTACACCCACAGTGCCAACAGAGGGAGCCAGCAGGTGCAGCTGGGGAGAAGAGGACCTTCTTTCCCCTTTGCCCCGAGTTAGATTAAGTCAGGACCACTATCCTAGTTAGGGTTACTATTTCTACAATGAAACACCATGACCAGAAGCAACTTGCAGTGGAAAGGGTTTATTTTCCTCACAGTTCCATATAACAGTTCATTATCAAAAGCAGTAAGGGCAGGAACTGGAGCAGGACAGGAAATCAGGAAACAGGAGCTGATGCAGGAGCCATGGAGGGGTGCTGCTTACTGGCTTGCTTCCCAGGGATTACTCAGACTGCTTTCTTGTAGAACCTAGGACCACCAGCCCAGGGGTGGCACCCCCAAGGGCTGGTCCTCCTCCACTAATCACTAATTAAGAAAACGCCCTAGAGGCTTGCCTACAGTCTGATCTAATGTAGATATTTTCTCCTTCAAGGCTACTTTATCTCTGATGACTCTAGATGGTTGTCAAGTTGACATCAAACTACCCAGTAGGTGTGGAAATATTTAGGGAGGCTCTGTAGAAGAGCTCTAGGATGTGGAAACAGCTCAGAGACAATGACCAGGGGCTGCAGGGAGCTATATAAGCTGGCACCTCCTATCCATGCTTTGTAACTTGGATCTGTAGAGGAAGAAATTGACAGAAACAGATGGAACTTTTCCATGCTGTATGAGACCCTGCTAATGTCTGACTTTAGTATCCTCTTGGTTGTGAACCTCTGGATCCACCTGATGCTCCTCATAACAGCTGACAAGGGACTTTGATGGTGCTTCACCAAGGTTATCTTTGTAACCTCACTATTATTCTTTATGGGATGGTGTTCAGGATGTTGCTCTGTCCATCCTGCCTATGTTCAAAAAGGTTTTGCAGATTTGGAAAGCCACCGGAGAGACAACCAAGAAAAATGGTACTTCCACCTACCTTACAACCATACCAGAGCTGTGTTAATTGAAACAAACGAACAAATTCCCAAAAGTACCCTAAATTGGTGGAAAAGGACACCCAAGAGACTAGAAGGTTACTGAATGAAAATTCCAGTGCCAGGAATGAGCCACCTTCATGTGAGCTGTTGACCAGGGAGACAACTGAGGCCCTGCAAATCATAAAGGCTATTGCTACTGCTGTTGGTTGCATGTCAGGACCAGACAGTAAAACCCTACTGTTGAAGACACCACATATACATCCTTTGACTTTATGACATGGAGAAATTAAGCTGGGACTGAACTAGAGACTCCCATCCTGCTCTCTGCTTTAGTATTGTCAGAAGGGGTACGCAGGCTGCTGGGGAAGAGCAGTCACCAATGATCCTGTTTGGTCACGTACCCTGTGTGCCTGAAAACACCAACATGCCAGGCAGCATGTGCCTTCTTGTGCAAAAGGCGTTCAGCTATCTTGGGTAAGATCAGCAGTCTTCCAATTGGATTTGAGGCCCCCTCCACAAGAGAGAAGCCAAGCTAGGGAAGTCATAAATCCCAACAGGGAAGAAACGTATGGTTTACTAGATGGGTATCATGCTCTTGCCAAACTGCCCTCTAAATGTGTGTGTTTATGCCAATAGATCACTGTTGTTGTCAGCCTCAACTCATAACCTCTGGCAAAGCTCCTGAACAAGTGACTGCTACTGTGGCATGGTGGCCTGTTTCCTAGTCATAGGCAAACACCTATGCCCCCTCCAAGACTCAGTGATCATTGTGGAAGAGAGGTACAAAGGATGTACGGAACAGAAGAAAGGATAGAATGCTATATAATAGTCTCTCCTCTGCAATTGAAATATTCCATCCAGCTCTTTAAGCAGGGATGTAAACAACAACAAAAATAAAATAAAAATAGGTTCAAGAATTCCCTGAAACTTACCAAATTCACTAGGGCCCTCCCAGGCAGAATAAGCACAGTCTAGCTGTAAAGAGGACTCTCAGACAGATGACATTTAGACTAACTGAGGCACCTGGAAAGGGCACTTCAACCTGCTGAGCTGCCTGCAGGCTATGCAGTGTGCTCCAGGTTTCCAGTTTTTGTGAGCTGTCACTAGTGCTGGGCTAAGTCCTGATGATGTGGTTGTTGTTAAGTCCTCTAAGTATTCCCTCACCCATATTCCTGTAAGTAACACCAAAGAAACTCGTTGGTTTGCCAAGTTGGACTTTGGTGGTATCTGCACTTTGATCTGTCATAGGTTACACATCTGGAGGGAGTAGATGGGTATGTTTTGTCTCTCCAGGAAAAATTTCATCACACAACACATGTACACACACACACACACACACACACACACACACACACACACACACACACGGCATTTCTTAATGGCTTAAGGTATGTGCTCTAGAGCCAAGTGCCAGGCTTGGAACCCCTAGTTTTGCCACTCCCTAGCTCTGTGAGGGGGAAGAAATGCTCCAAGTAGATATCAGTTTCCTTGTCTATAAAACAGGAAGGACAGTAAAAACAGTGAGCCCAATGGTCCCAACCTCACTGAGTTTTGAAGCAGCTTAGATGTAATAACACAAAGTATCTGGAATATGTAGCAACATACACCATATAATGTTATGTATTAACTGTCATTATCCTATAAAAGGTGATTAAAATGACAAACAACACATGGAAAAGGAAGTTGTGGTCCTGCCATGCTTCATTTCTCTGGGCTTGTTTCAAACACTTCAAACTTCAGTGAACATGTGGTTCACTGATTTCAACCTACACCTGACACCCTAATACTCCAGTCAATTTAAAAATCAGAAGGAGAAGGAGAAGAGTCCGTTATTATGATTTAACAACCATATAGGATATTTCAGGACTGGCAGTGATGCTCATCGATAACGGTACCCCATAACTACTATTTTGGTTCTCGAAGAGTCACTGGATAGGCGATGCTTCCCAGTTTTCAGAGGCACCATGACCAGCTGGACCGTGCGCCGTATGGAGACTCTGGATTCTGGAAACTGGCACACTCTTCCTTTCCAGCCTCCAGCCCTTGGGTAGCGGTGGTTCCCACCATTACAGTCTATGCACCAATCTCAGAGCTCTCCTGTGCTTTTTCAGACAATCAACTCCTCTAGAAGCATCTAGCACTAAATTGTCTAGACTAAAATAACTACAGTAACGTTCTCCTCAGAGTCCCAGAAACACCCCAGCATTTACTCCAAACTTTCCCACACTACACAAAATCACCCATTTCTACTAAATCTGACAGAGAGGGCAACTCAAGACCTTCACCTGAGGCATGGCCAGCATGTCTTTGTGTCAGTCAAGGGTATGCCTTCTTAATGTCTACTTTCACTTCTTCCACCTAAGACGTGAGGAGGCCTCTCAGCAAGCTGTCAGTGCTGCATCGCACACACAGTGTACTGTCTACATATGTCATACAGCAAAGCCTGGCCCCCTTCAAGTCCGGTCTGCATTTACATCTTTAGTCCATTGTTTTCATGACTCTTGTTTATGCTAAATTACCCAAAGTCACAATGCCAATCAAGGGAGGACTCATCACCATCTTTATAGAAATACGCCATCATTTCATACACCATATTGTTGAAATGCAAGTCAACAGGTCCCTAAGGGGATCAACAGAAATTCAGCTAATTATACTTTTAGCTTGTCTCACGGCTCTTTCCGATTTTAAGTTTAGCTATACTGGAACACTTTCATTTTAATATCAGTATCTTTATCGTACATTGTATTGCCTTTATAGTTCCTTACATTTTAGTTGAGAAGAGAAGCATATAATACTATTGATTTTGATTCCCCAGCATGGGAAGTAGTAAGGGTGTGATAAAGATGCAAGAGGATTGCTGACAGGGTACTACAGGGCCTGGCAATCAGCATGCCAAAGGTTCTGGATGAATGTCTAAAAATCAATTTTCTTTAATTCTCTACAATGTGTTTTTGATCATAGCACCTCTCCCTTCTCCCAACTCTTCCAAGATCCACTTCTGATACCCAGCCACCCAATTTTGTGTTGATTTTTCCCTATAAAGACTTATTTCTTGTGCCCAAATGGCATTGGATGTGTGGCCCCCACAGCATGATCTATTAATCTCTCTTGCCCTAGGCAAAAATGCCCCATCAGTGTTTCCCAAACCTCATGGAGTTTCCCAAACACGCTGGAGAAAGACAGGCTTGCGTGAAGCATCGGTTCTGACTCTTATCACCTAGATGAATGAACTCAGGTGAGTCGTCTTGACTCCCTCAGCAGTGGCCTGCACGCTTCTAAACTGAAGTTAACATCAGCCCTAACACATTGGCTGTACCGGGTCTCAAAGTCTACCAATGGCTGACATACCACAAGTCCTGTTCCGGAGATAACTGCTGCTTTCTTTCTAGATCTTGCCTAATCCTCCATTATATATTAAGAGAGGAAACCCCGTATAATTCTGACAGCAAACAGCCTTTGAAAGTATTGAAGGTGACTGATTCCCCTTCTGTTTCAGTGTCTATGACACTGCACCAGGGGAGAGGTTATTCACGGTATACACTGTATTCTTGTAAATGTGGAATGCTACAAAAGTCTGACAAAGCACTTTTTTGAACTGGAACAAACCGTACCTGCCATTCAGTAATACTTGGAAATTCATCATCAATTTGATTTACACCCAGCATCAATAAATCACACAAATTATCCCCTGTGTAGCCCAGGGAATAAACAAAAGTAAACATTGTGCTTCACCTGCCTGGCTTGTCAGACGAAATGCAAACTCTGGCCACCTCAACTGGAATAATGCCTTTACTCTCTGGTCGATTTGGTTATTTTTGGAGGATTTTATGGAATATTAACTTTATTTGCTCTAATTCTACAGGAAGCCACATTGGAAGCACAAGGAAATATGAATTATTAAAAGCAGGAGTGAAAAAAAAAAAGAAGAGCCAAGTGTTTTGCTCTTTTTTAACTGTATTTTTCCAAATAAGGGGTCCCCATATTGGTACACCTCAGTGTGTTTCTAGTATTGCTACATTCCTCCCAGCAGCCCTGGGGGTAAACAGTTTGTTGTTGTTGTCTGTTGTTTTTCAAAATAAAGTAGAGGCATACTATAGAGAAGTAACATTTTAAATCAGTGGCAATCGTGTAAACTTCATGAGCGAACAGCAGCAGGAAAACATGAAACTAACTAACCCACCCAGGAATCACAATCCTTAACCTGAACTCCTGGCTCTGACCAAAGAAAACACTTAACAAGCATTAAAAAAATAAAATAGAAGCAAAATTGGATATGTTATCTTACCACAGTAAGTGCTAGCACTCCCAGATTCCCATAATACATTATCTTTCCTGAACCAGGTCTTTACAAGAGACACCAGCCTTAAGTGACACCAAAGAGTTTTAAAATCCCAATTACTTTGGTGTCCTTTGTTGATATTATTCTGTTTTTCTCTAACCAACATTAATGAATAACCCACAAATGCTAATGAATAACTAACTCCTTTTGTCTCCAAGGACAGCCAAGCCCAACAAGAAATGTCAGAAGGCCTGAGGTAAAATAAAAACCTTTATAATGAAAATCTTCCCAAATATACAGTCCTCAGGGTACTACATATGCAGAAATGTCTTAAATATTTAAATAGTCATGTCAAATGTGCTTAAAGTGGAGATCATAAAACTGATTTCCCAAATGCTTTGAAAAATGAGTTTCTACAAGTCTAATTACACCGAGTTCTGATGGACCAGGAAGCAAGGAAATGTCCTCACTGGCGCAACATAAGTGGGACTCCACATTCACAAGCCCTAGCCAGGCCAGCAAGTTGCCGTGCGCACAATGGCTCCCTCCCATGCTGCCTCTGAGGTGCAGACAACAGAGGATTGCTCACCTCCATACATCATTTTTCAGCAATGAACTTGAAAACTAACTTCTACTACTTCAGAAATGTTAGGTGAAAGTAGCCCCTTCCCTTACTGTAGGGCAGAACAGAGAGGACTCTGATGCCTACGACCCAGGCTCTCTCTGGTCTTCAGCGAAGAAGAGCACAGTGATGAGTTTTAAAAGCAGCTCATTTGCCCTAACTCTCACCGCGGGCAGGGCTTGGAAGTGACAGTATCTGAGAGGAGTAAGGATGTCCTTCCTTTCACACAGCTCTCCGAGCATGCCCCACGACAAGAGACTTGTGATTTGGGTGAAAGTGGGTGACTTCGGGTCCAGGGCAGGGAGTACAAATGAGGCGAAAACAGGAAGTATTTAATGGGAACATGGTTAAAGGACACAGGAACTGACTTCAAGAGGGTTCCTCTGGCCATATTTGGGTTAATGTGAGCATCAGAAAAAACTGTGGCAGTAATGAGTCACAGAGACCCGTTTTTGCAAGAATCCCTAAGACTAAAGAGATGGGGAGAAGCTCCACTTGACAGCTGCTGTGGTCTGAACCCAAAATCCCCCTACAGGCTGTGTATCAGCACATTTGCCCCAGCTAGGGGTATTCTGTGAGGAGGTCATAGAAATCAGGACATACTGCCAAGCTGGCCGACACTGGGCACAAAGGGCAGAGAGGGGAGGTTATACCCAGCTCTGAGCTATGATCAGGACCTCTGCCGTGTGGTCTGGCCACAGTGCCAGGAACCATACAGAAGTGAGCAAGCTGCTTCTACCATCATGCCTCACGATCATAGACAGAAGTCCCTTGAGCTGGGAGCTAAACAAGTCCTTCCCCTCTCTTATGTCCCACATCTATCAAGGATTTTGTCATTGAATTGCTGAAAGGAAAACACCAGCTAATAACTACACAAGGTCTGATAAAATCAGGAAACCACCCTCACACTCAGCAAAGAGAACCGACCAGAGGGTTAGCTCTGAGAGACTAATGAGTGGGACATAATCAATTAGCTTTGACAGGAAACATGTCTGCAACGCAGTGATCTGATGACAATATCATGATTGCCAGCTGAGTCCCAGGACAAAGAGCACCTGATGTTTACTGGTGTAATACACTAATCACCTATTCCATATTTTTCCTTTCTAGTTTGGCAGGAGGTGTGCTCTCTTGCACGTGGGTGTGGAGTCCAGAGGTTAACATTGGACATCTTCTGCTGACCCTATGCAACCTTATTTCTGAGACAGGGTCCCTCCTTCTGAACCTAGGGCTCACCGTTTCAGCTAGAGCAGCTGCAGTAACCTGAATCAGATGCTGAAGAAATGGCCAGGAAAACTGGCCTGAGCAACAAGACAGCTAACCTGGACCTGCCACAAAGGACAAATGTATCAGGGGTAGGGGGAATTGGAGGACTACCAAAACGAACCTGAAGTACTGTGATAGCCATATACAATATACTCAAACTTGATTAAAGCTATCTAAAAACCAGCTAGAAAGGACACTTGGATAGTAAGTGGAGAGAGAAAATAATGTTTGAATAAAATATAAAGTAATGCAAAATTATTGATTATGGAATAGATATTAAGATATAATTATATGTAAATGATGCAGTTGCCTGAATTAACTTCCCCAGTTATGATGAACTTGTATGTGTAAATGCATGAAGAATGTCAATTTAAAGATGAAATGTCACAGTGTCTTGTTGCATGAAAAATAAAAGACCCAGAGACAGATATTGGGGTTCAAGCTGAAGATCAGAACAACAAAGCAGCCACTCACTAGCTCTTACCTCTACCTCAGACTGAAAGGCGATCTTGGCTCCACCAAACCTCAGACTGCAATCCCAGTCTGCTATGCTCTCCTCAACGTTGTTGCAGAATCCTAACTACTGAAGACCCTGCTCCTTTTATACCTCTCTAGTGCTGGGGTTAAAGGCGTGAGCTCTGTTACTCTTTTAGACTGATTCAATATTGCATAGTTCTGGGTGGCCTTGAACTCATAGACATCCATCTGCCTTTGTCTCCTGAGTCCTGGGATTAAAGGTGCGTGCCACCACTGCCTGATATCTATGGCTTGAGGCTGACTCTGCTTTCTGAATCCTCAGGCAAGTTTTAGTAAATCATAAATAATATATCACCACAGTGTCTGTCGCTTATTTTCAAGTGGTTCAAAGTACTTCAAAAAGATAAATGTGGCAAAACGCTGAAAAGTCAAATCTATTTATTTAGGTGCAGTGGTACATGTCCGTAAACTCAGCACTTCGGTGTGCGGAGGCGGGAGGATCACTAAGGTCAAGGCCTGCCAGCCTACATGTTAAGTTCCAAGCTATCCACACCTATATAGTGAAACCTTGTCTCAAAAAATATTAATTAACTAGTTATTTAGTTACAATAGAACACAATACAAAAAAATGCAAAAAAGAAGAAGAAGAAGAAAACACCAAGACCAAACAATGAACTTCTGTCATTAAGAAGTAGTTTACTAAATGACTGCCTAATTTAGTTGGAGATGACTGGATGGGGCTCCCAGGAAGCTGTTCAAAACGTACAAAATTGAGGGAAATTATCCCTTTCTCTTTCTGCCTTTTATCCTTCCTCCCCCCTCTTCTCAGAAGGCAGACTCTGGTCAGAATTGGACTGAGGTGGCCACTGTGCAGCCAAGAGGAACACTGCAGCATCCCAGGCCTGACAGTACAGAGCTGCACAGCCACCACTAGCCCATAAGAAAAACGGCCTCATGACAGGCCCTGGGCACTGGAAGACGTGGCCATTTAGCTGGGTGTCTCTGTGTTTTTATGGTTCCATCAGGCCCACAGAAACACCTAACAGCCTCAGGAGTTGGGTGTTAACACTTAACAGCATTTATGTACTAGCAACTTATTAGCAGCTCTAAAAAGTAACAGTCATAAATTAAAAGAAAAATAGCATACCTGTTTGATTCAACTGGCATCATTACAGGAGGGATACATGCTTCAATAGTATTCCCTAACCACTTCACAAACCTTAGAATAAGGCAGCTCTCACCATGCTCATTGCCTGATCCCATCTACTTGCTACCTAAAATAGCCCAGTGTGGTGACTCACACCTGTAATCTCAGCACTAGAAGGCAGAGACAAGAGGTAATTGCCTCACATTCAAGGCTAGCCTGAGCTATAAAGTGAGTGCCAGGTCAGTTTTTGAGACTCACTCAAAGAAAATCCCAAATGTTAAATACTCAAATAACTTTAAAAATTAAAAAGTAAGCTACCCACCAAACTCCAAAAGTGTCTCACCTCAAACCAAATCTCTGAACTAACTGATTACTAGCTTCTCAATCCTGTTGCCCAAGCTCTTAGCCACCACCACCATCTCTATAAACTTGATCATTCCAAGTCCTTATACAAGAGGGCTCATAAAAGGCATATGCTTTTGAAGCTGATATATTTGTGTTAAAGAATGTGCCAGAATTTCCTTCTTACGGAGTATACCTGGATCACCACATTACGCCTATACATTCACCTTGTGATGGACGCTTGCTTATCTACCTTCTGGCTATGGCGAGAATGTTTTTGGAACAGGAAGAAAAAGTGTTTGCTTGCCCTGAGACTGTAGCTTCTCAAAGACCACCAAAAGGAAGGTAATGAAATTGACTGTGGAAAGTGTCTCCCTCTGCTAGCAAGGTTACCTGGTGGGCAAAGAATGCTGTGTATCTGTCTCTCTGATTCCCTCAAAATTTAAAGTGTCCTAGGATGCTTTAAGTTCACTGTGGTACCCCAGTGACCTCAGGGTACCATTTGAAATCCAGACCATAAGATGCTGAGGCCACTGTTATCTGTGTTCCTGGGCTAGTGGAATATAAGTCTTAATCAAGAGAAACAGGGTCATCAAATCTACAGTTCCCATCAGCATTCCTCTGTAACATCCCAAGAACTTAAATTCTCTGGATACAGTCCCAAGAGCTAGTACAGTCACTCCAGAAACTCAGAAAAGACTCTTCTACACACCATCCTAAAACAATGTGGCCTTACTATGGTTAACTTTGTGTGACTCTAGCTAAACTAGAAAGTGCTCAAATGTTTGGTGAGATTATTCTTGGTGTTCTTGTTGGGGTGTTTCTGGAGAGATTAACTTTACATCAGTGGACTAAGGAAGGGGCTTGCCCTCCTTGGTGATGAGAGACTACATCCAATGACCATCCCAAGATCTAAACAGAACAAAAGGTTGGCCCTTTCTCTACTTGATGGGCAACCCTTTCCTGCCTGGTTGCTTTTGGACTAGAGCATTGGTTTCTTCTTCTTGCCTTTGGACTCACACTGAAATACTGGCTCTTCCTGAGTATGGAGCCTGCTGGCCTTTGGACATGAACTCTACCATTGACTCTTCTAGTTCTCAGGCCCTCAGCTCTGACTGGAATTAAATCACCCCCTCTCCTGGGCTACCTTATTAGCAAATTCCTTATAAGAAGACTATTTCTATACATTCTCTCTATCTCTGTTTCTCTCTCTGTCTCTCTGTCTCTCTGTCTCTCTCTCTCTCTCTCTCTCTCTCTCTCTCTCACATATACATTCTCAAGCTTCTTTCTTGGAGCTTCCACTGGTATTCTTTGAGTTACATACTGTCCCAAGGTCAAAGCAGTCTCACACATACCTACTTCTTGGTGAGTTACTCATGACTCTTCATATGTTGCATCAGCTCTTCTAAAACTCTACACCTCCAAGCCATGTGGAACCAGGCAGTAATCAGAACCTCCCCACCCTATCATCCCTCCAGGCTAGGGCTGTGTTTTTTCTCCCCATCCAAAACAAATGCTAGAAAGCTCCCTCATGTGCATACATGCCATGCCAGTTCATGCATGAACACACTCACTCTCTCTCATACACACATCTGAGTACAGTCACGAGGGTAGCACCTCACTTTCCAAATGTGTGCTTAGATATCCTACTGTCCTTCTAGATCCACCGATCCATGAAGCCCTCTCAAAGGTTGCCAGATGGAGCTGGGGAGATGGCTCAGTTTGTAAAGCGCTTGCTATGCAAACATGGGGACTTGAGTTTGGATTCCCTCCAAAACCCATCAGAGACATTTGATAGGAAGAAACAGCACTCAATCCCATGAGCACTGCAGTCTAACAGTGATAGACTAATCTGGAAAGGGCCCCCAGGAAAGCTTTACCTGAACTTAAATACTAGTACCTCTAGGAGTGCAAACAATTCCAAACAGAAACTATACTGAAGATGAATAACAAAAAAAGATAATAAGAAAATATAAGAGAAATACAAAAGCTACATGTATGTTTACTGTTGTGGTTTTTAAACAATTGTTGTTTTTATTGTTTTGTTTTCTCTTTTTCTTTTTTTCTTTTTTCTTTTTGGATTTTTTTTTGAGTCAGGATTTCCCTGTGTAGCTTTGTAGAACAGGCTGGCCTCAAACTCACAGAGATTCGCCTACCTCTGCCTCCCATGTGCGAGGATTAAAGGTGTGTGCCACCACTGCCCAGCTTGCTGTGTTTTGTTTTTTAATCTCTTCATTTATGCCAAATACTCCATGCAGCAAACTATACAGACACCAAGGCAAACAAGTCTTTGGCTACATGTCTATTATAAATCATTATTCACTTTGATTAGCTGGGTAAGCAGCTGTTCAGAAGCCTGCCAGTTACTCTACTGAGCAGGACAAGAACTTTTAATACAAACATTTAATATTAAATGATAAAGTCCTTAAGGAATATACCCAGTGCTATTTTACAAAAAAGCTGTAACCATGTAGGATACAAGCTCTTTTTATTCCTAGCCTAAACATGCATGCCATCTGCAACATACATTCATTAAGTCCACACCAGTTTCTAGAGAAAGTGTCATTCAGATACATTATCAGTCCTCAACAACCAATCTTTAATTTGAAATATATGGTAACCCAATCACTACTGAGTCAAACATGCATTCTGTGTTTCAAATTAACCAAGTTTTCTAGTCCCTCACAAAATTTAAATACTTGTTTATCATTCTTGTTGGGGACAGGGCTCACTGGTAGAGCAGTTACCTATCTTGTCATTGTAAGGCCATGGTTTCAATCCCCAGTATGAGGGGGAGTGGGTTATGTATTATTCCAGCTTGATTCCCTCTGTTGATTTCACTCTTCATTTTCTTATTTACGTCCACTTACTCCTCACTTTACTGGTTATTACAATGTCTCCGTTTTAATCCTTTCCTTTTCTCCTAGACTTCTAACACCAGCACCGGTTCTGGGTTAGCCCTGTCCTCCATAGCCTGTAGAACCCATCCCGCAGCCCCATAAGCCAGGCCAGAGCAATGCATGCAGAAGACAGGCTGCATCACCTTGCTCCTGCCCTCTTGCCATCGCCTTCCTCGCTATTTCCCTTTTAAGCTGAACTTTCTGCTTGACCTCCCGCTCTGCTTCACATTCCCAGTGCCACACACTGTACCTAGCGTTTATACACACATAACAAGGGCACACCGAACCCCTTACCAAGCATGAGACCGTGAACTTGGACTCTGGCGCTGAATTACATATATTTTCTATAGAACTCTCTGGCGGGGAACAGACATGGGGGAGATAAAACATTCCCATTTTTAAAGGATTCCAAGATGATGACCCTACCTTTCTCGGGATCTGAAGAAAAGTGGTCTCCAAATTCTTGCTGTTTGTGTTTAGAGTAACTGATGCTGCCATGCCACCAGTCTGAGTGGCCTGAAATCGAGGCTTCCCATTGGTGAGTAACTGTCTCCTAGGGCTCAGGGCAGGCAGATGGAGGGGGCTCATGGCCATGTTGCTCTGAGGAGCCACCCTTCTCCAGAGGACATCTTCAGGTGGAGGCTGTTAGCGAGACTTCCAATAGTGGGGCTGGGTGTGCTGGCACAGGATGAGGGGCCCGGAGTGCCTGAGTGGGCTCTGATGGGAGGAATATGTTGACCACTGAGCAACCCAGGCCCCTGTGGGGTTCTTGATGTTCGATGGAGACTCATGCCACATGACCTTCCATTCATTCTGAAAGCCCTGAGGCCAAGAAGGTCAATATCCAACAGCACTACTGATTCACTCAGGGCAAGTCAAGTAACTTATCCATGGGACAGGTGATAAGTCTGTTTAAAACAAAACCAAATACAGGTATTGGGAACGGTGAACTTGTGGGAACACCAGACCAACTGAAAAAAAGATACAGCAATTTTTTCAACTCGTATAGCATATATACCAGGGCAAAACAGAAACACAGTTGACAAGTTCTCCTCCTACACAGAACAAGATCATAAAAAACATAACTCTTCAGCAAGGACTCTACTTCTGTATTCATGGGAGGCATGGATTATATGGGTCACTGCATTCTTCTGTTGGCTATTGTGTCCTTCCCAATGTGGTGCTCTCGGCAGCTACCACCAGTCCACTGGAGACCGCTTACTAGGGGAACTTACTCTATTCCCAGAGGACTTGTCCACACACTTCATTTTCCCTGTAATGTGTATTTGGAAACAAAGAACACTGGCCTTTAGGAGCTGTGAGACTAAACTTCTGAAGTTCCCAGTCAACAAATATAAAGCCAGCATGATGTTCATTCTAAGATGAATATTTCATAGTGCCCAGATTTGCAGATCAGAACTCTAGACATGGGAATTTAGCTTTCATAGATCCTTATATTTAAATACTAACAGCAGCATCGAGACCTGAGATCCATGTTGATCCTTTGTTATGGAGCAAGAAAAGCATATGGGGGGGGGCATGTGTGAAGGGAGAAAACTATAAACAATACCTCCTGGATAGGAGCTCTTAAATAAATGTGGGGTGCCAGTGTGTTCCCAGAAAACCTACTATATATACCATTGCGTTATAGAGCCTCTGATGAGATCAGGAAAAAAAAGTACAAATGTGTCCACAGAGTGCCCCTCTACTTGTATGTGATGACATCAACACCCCCTAGGTCTAAATCACAAAGGAAGTCTCCCCCAAGGCCCAACAACTCACTCTCCAGAGTAGATCCAAGGAGATGACCAAGTGACACTGTGTTACCTCTACTGAATATGGCTGCAACAGCCACAATGTATCTTTTATGGAGACAAGACAGTCATAGGAAGCAGCCTCGGCTGAACAAACACAGGAAATGAAGACCAAGAACAAGTCAATAATATCCATATGTCCTCAATAGGGTAAGTCTTGGGACTTTCTTCCCTGTATGATCCACGTGAGGTCTTGAACAAGTATTTTCAACTCAACTCCAAAAGATACAAAAGAAATGATTGCACAAGTCTTCATGGAAAGGCTACTCAAGGATATTGTTTTCTTTCATCATTTTAGGAGATAAAAAATACTTAAATGTTTACTGTGCTTTCCACAAAATTTACCACTCGGGGCTATGGTGAGGCACTTTGTATACTGTAGTTCAAATGTAAAAATCGGAGTATAGTCTTTATCACTCTGCTTTGCCAAGAATTGAATCCTTTGATGACATTTAGCTTTGCCAATCCAAAGAGACACTCAACAACTCCCTCTGTCATACAACTACCACTAGTACTGCCCCTGCCGCTGTAGGTCCCATGGAAAGACGAGCCCAAGTTATTCAAACCTGCATGACTCAATGACTATGAAACAGTAAGAATAGAGCTTGCTATCAAACTGGTCCTGAGTCTGCTCTTCGACTATGGGAAACTCCCCACACATTGTCTCTTGTGAGCAGATCTGCTGTGTGCATGTGGAGCTACACTGTACTGCCAACCACTACCTTCACCCACTGACTGGCTGATCTTGAGCAAGAGTCAAAAGTCACTATCCATTCTCCACGCATTGATAAAATGGTGGTTTCTGAGAACTCTGAACTTGCAGAGTAAGGATTTATTCAGTAGCTACCAAAAAAGGGAAAAAGGCAAATGAATATGCCATACTGGCAAATTTTTGAAAATGAAGAACGGTCCAAAATGACTGGAGTCAGTTAAACCAGGTCCAGGTGGCAAGTGTCTTCAGATTTGTTGACTGTGATCATTTGTGGTTTGTTTTACTTTTTGAAAGAGTAATTCTTGCACCAGCATCATATACAAGTAGTTCTCATCAAAATCTGGATCAGAAACACATCACTAAGTATTCCAGCATTAGGCTTGGTCATTAAGACCTGCAAGTAGGGAGGCTGGGCAGTGGTGGCGCACTTTAATCCCTGCACTCGGGAGGCAGAGGCAGGCGGATCTCTGGGAGTTCGAGGTCAGCCTGGTCTACAGAGCAGCAAGTTCCAGGACAGGCTCCTAAGCTACAGATAAACCCAGTCTCAAAAAAAAAAAAGGACCTGCAAGAAGGAAAAGTGAGGAACCAAGAATAACGCATAATGCACTCATACCATTATGTTGTACATGAATGGAAAAGGTAAAGAGAAAGGAAAGAAGGTAGAAACAACATGGAAAATATGAGATGAAAAGAAAGAAACTCTACAGGGAAACATGCCTAAAATTAAAGGTTTCACACGAATTATGTCAACAAATCTTTTGAGCATTAGATACTAGTACCTAGAAATCAATTTAGTTTACTCACAGTGTAATAGTTTATATACTTCTGAGCTAAGCCATTGATCACAATATCATCTCAAGCCCACTGAGTAATAAAGTAGGATTAAACCACTCAACTTTAGGAAAGACACATGTCCAATTGAGAAGCCCTGAAGAAGCCAAGGAGTTGAGACTACATCACAAGCTCCCTGGACAGAGTTCTCCATCCATAGAAGTCTGGGAAATATGAATACCATCACTAGGGACTCTCTTGACATTGTTTTTCCTAAGGAGTATCATTTATTATTTTTAAAGCACTCGTGTACTATAATAACAAATTAATATGTAGAATCTACTTCTCTGTCAATTAAAGCTGGAGGGACTGTATAAACTTAGGAGTAAAAACAGTGGCATTCTTTACCAACCCAACTGAAGCAATGGCGGGAGGGCCAGCCTCCCCTAACACCATGGACAAAGACAGCACTAGCCAAGAACAACCAAATGCAGCACTAAATTTATATTCTGCTAAGAAATAAAAACTACAGCTACCTGTATCCTAAACTTAATGAGGAAAATTTCATTGAGAGACCCTCCTTTTAACAAAGATGTATGTACTTATATTTCATATGTGTTAGTGTTTTATTTGCACCATGTGCCTGACTGGTACCCACAGATTCCAAAGGAAGATTCAGATCCCCTGAAACTGGAGGTACAGGCAGTTGTGAGCTGCCATGTGGCTGCAAGGGCAGCTAATGCCTCTAACCACTGAGGAATCTCTCCAGCCTCCTCTTTTCATTTAAAAACTTCCACAAGCTTCTCCTATCTTATGCCCACTCCACTAAAGACAACCAATGAAAAAGACAAAGAATTTCTAAAGGAAAAGACAAAGAGCATCCAGAAATACAAATTTCAGGTTTTTCATGTGACATTTTGCCATATTTAGATTTTTATACCCCATGGAGTCTCACAGTGAAAATGTTCACTCTACTAATGAGTTACTAAATCTTTCCTTTTGACCACGTTCAAACTCTTAAAACGCACTCCCATAATTCAGGTCAGAGAGGAAATGACTTAACCCCTAAAGAAACTAAGGTAGAAAACCATTTAATAATGCCACTCATTTTCTGGAAAAGAATTAACTTTGATCAAAGTATAAAATCATGACTCCACCTTCTTCCCAGGGCTCCAGGCCTGATCCTTGTGAATTAAGAGAGATTAAACAAATGCAAGCAATGTTAACTCATCTAGTCAAGAAAATTCCAGAAACAAGTTCCATAATGCCTATTTACGGCCAAAGGCTTTCTTAGTAAATACCATTAATAGACTCATCTCGAGTCATAATTCATCTGATGAGCCAGTTAATTATTAATTTTCATACATCATTTCATTTCCTTAGGCTACATTTAGCCTTTGTTATATTTTCCATTCCTTATGCTGAGAGCATTTCTTACCCTGCACAAAAAAAATCTAATGAAGCACAAATAATGGTCAGGAAGCAAACTGACCCTGAATATGATCATATTTACATATATGCATATAAGCAAATGTGTACATTGTACATGCATTTGGTATTTGTGTGTGTGTATGTGTGCAAGCCATCTATGATATGTTACTCTTTTAATTGTCCCCTTTTGAGTTAATGATTGTATAATTTCATTAAGCTCTGTCATTTCAACTTCACTGCCTTCATCATTTAATAGGACCATGCTATTCTCCTGGGCTTCTCCTGTTATGGCTTTTTGTAGCCAGAAGAATATACAAACGAAAACGTATTGATGGCCAACGTAAGGTGTTCTCATGCACGGCTGCAGTGTGAAGCAGATTTGGCAATTTAATCAAGGACAGATAGAGCTGAGTGTTCTTATACTCCAAGAGTTCATTTTAATAAGCAGAATGTACCTTGTTCTAACACAGGTGACTGACTCCTCAGTAAAGACTGTATAAACAAAAACCAATCATGTAAGTCATTTTATTGGCAACAATATAAACACAGCTATATTAGATGTCACCAATAAATCAGAGTGATTCTTGTCTGCAATTTCAACAAGAGGAAAGTGCAAACATGAGCCCATGAAGCAGAAGGATATTATGGAGGAAATATATCGGATGTGGACAGTATCATTTCTGTAGACCAAAACTGCAAGGTCCTCTATATAGTGGTAAATGGAGCCACAGCAGGACGTAGTTGAATGTTTGTGTGGGTTCCTAACTGTATGCACTAAAACCAACAAAGCCACAGAAGTTTCACAAAAAGAAACTCATATTTGAGCTGTAGAGAAGAAACTTCAAGAAGTGTAGTGATCTTTTCACTCAAGTCTTCTCAGGGCCTGATAAAGATGGTAAGAACATTACCACATTTATTATGAACATTAGTTTTACTGACGTTAAACAACACACTCAGTGGTAAGATGAAATCAGAGACCTCGTTTTACCACTAATTAATAAGACAACTGAGTGTTCCCAGCAGGTATTTAACCAAGTTTTTCAGAGAGCACTTAGAAAAGACATGGTAGCCTGAAACAGAACCCACGACTTTGCTGTTATCTGTGGATCCAAACTCTAAGCTAACTCATGACCAACATATTGTAACTACACTAAATTTTATACTTACAAATTTTCTCTAAAGTGAAGATAATTTTTCTTAAGCATATGGAGGAAGACAACTGACAGCGCATCTTAAAGTCTGTAGCTATGAAGTTCACAGTGTGGGTGAGCATGGCCAAGGCCAAAGGGAAGAAGAAGAGGAGATGGAGTGGCCATCTAGTCCAGGAACCCCCTCCTCGCTAGTCTGAAAGTCAGAAGCAACATTCTGAAGACCCAGGCAGTGGCTGTGATGACTACAGACCAAACAGCTGGTGGAAAGTCAGACTCTTCAGAGAGACTGTGCTGGAGAGCAACCGTGAAGCTAGTAACACCTCCCCCACTCCCAGAATGCACCTTCCACACCTGAATGCACCCTACTGTACCCAGTGTCACCGGTTTTAGCAATAAATTACTGAGAAGTGTCTCATTACTTTACCTCAGTCGCTAATTCATCAATGAGTACAGAAAGCTCTAGAAACCTGTGGCCCCACAAAGAATGTTCACTCAGTGCAAACAATAATCATCATAAGAAATCAGAATGAACTTGCAACCCAAACATTTCAGCACAAACAGGGATGTCCAGCCAGGCAGTCCTGGACTGGCCATGCTTCAGCACAGCATAGATGGGAATACGCTGCATTTCCAGGCCTTCAGTTCCCAAATTACTCGCTCTAAAGCAGTGTTTTGCAAACTGGGCAGCAATCCCCTGAAGGCCTATGGTGTCAGTTACTCAACAGGTAAAGTAGGTTTTTTTTTAATATTTAAAACAAATAGAACAGACTGAAATATATTTAAAGCTATCAGAATACATCAAGAGTAATAGTCAAGAACTGTTCTAGTCCATTTCTTTGCAGGTGTACATATCTGTGTGTACACAGTGTGTTTTGATAAGATAAACACTGCATTTTATGGTGAGTCAGTATAAAATGAAATAAAACCTAGTGTTAGAAAACCATTTGTACTCTTTGATGACCCAAACACCTACAAACAGCAGCTATGGGTACAGCCAAATTTAAACAAAGTAAAAGAAACACCAAAATAGTGTAAAATGAAGAAAAGATCTGAAAGCTTGACATTTTATGTTTTTGTTTGGTTTTGTTTTTTTGTTGTTGTTGTTTTTGTTTTTTTTGGTTTTGGTTTTGGTTTTGGAGACAAGGTCTCTCTATTCCTGGCTGTCCTGGAACTCCCTTTGTAGACAGGCTGGCCCTGAATTCAGAGATCCTCCTGCCTCTGCCTCAGCTTTATTTTTTTTAAGGTCAAACAATACAAAGCTACATTTCAACCACTGCCATCTATCCCTCTCCACAGAGAGCAACTGGTTATTTGTGCTGATAAGTAACAACTGAACAACCAATAGCATCAAAACAACTGACAATGGGGTCTGGAGCGACCTGACAGAGGTTTAGAGCACTAGAGGTGTGGGGCAGGGGCTGTGGTGGCACACACCTTCAATCCCAGCACTCGAGAGGCAGAGGCAGGCAGATTTCTGAGTTCGAGGACAGTCTGGTCTACACAGCAAGTTCCAGGACAGGCTCCAAAGTTACACAGAGAAACCCTGTCTCAAAAAAACAAAAAACAAAAAAAAGAGGCACTGGTTGCTCTTCATAGGACCGGGGTTCTGTTCCTAACACCCACAAACCACCTCACAACTGTCTGTATGTAACTCAGTATGAGAGATCAAAAACAAAAAAAAAGAAAGAAAGAAAAGAAAAATCACCCCATCTTGCCTTCCAGACGTCAGACATGCCTGTGGTAAACAAACACACAAGCAGACAAAACACACACACCTATAAATAAACAGTAATGATAATTATTAATTTTTTTAGATCTTCCTGGCTGCAGAGTGTATATATCCACCCCAAGAATCAAGCCATGCTCTGACAGAGAAACCAAAATATGGAATATCTCTATCTATTAACACAACTCAATTTTTAGCACTGTTCTTTTTAAATGTGTTCTTTTTTTTTTTTTTTTTTTTTTTTTTTTGGTTTTTCGAGACAGGGTTTCTCTGTGGCTTTGGAGGCTGTCCTGGAACTCACTCTGTAGACCAGGCTGGCCTCGAACTCACAGAGATCTGCCCGCCTCTGCCTCCCGAGTGCTGGGATTAAAGGCGTGCGCCACCAACGCCCGGCTAAATGTGTTCTCAATATGAGTTAGCCATCAGATCCTGAGATGGAGAATCTGAAATGGAAAAATGAATGCATCCCCTATGACGTCACCCTGAATTCTTTACCTGCACTGCTGGGACTGAGTCCCACATGGCCATCATTTGAGACACAAAGCCCTCTTCTTCAAAAAATAGAAAAGCAGCGGAAACTGGCTGGAGAAGGTTCTTTGTAAAGAAAATATGAAAATCCGTCCTCACACAAAGAGTTACAGGGAAGTGAACTATGCCTAAATGGAAAGAGGGTTCCTTGTCATTCAGTTTGTATTACCTACTACTCAGTCCACAGGAATGGATATTTTTAAGGCTACATCCACAATTTTCTCAAAAAGGTAAAGAAAAGAAAAGAAAAAGCTACCTATAGAAGATTCTACAAGCAAAGCTGATCATCTAGACCAAAGAATCAAGCTTACTAAAAAATCTCTGTCACACGTGGACTGAGTGGTTTCTCTCCTTCACTTCAGTTACAGCTTAAAAGTACCCAGTGTTAAGTATTTTCAGTTGTTGGTAGACAGAAGTTTTATACAAGTTAATTCTGCTCACTGACATCAGGGAAGAAGTATGAATGTCCACAACAATGACTAGGCCTTTACCCAACATGACAACATATTTATTAAAAATCTTGTTTAAACCTTCATGAATAACTCAGCCAAGTTACAGACAGGAGTGGAGCCTATTGGCCATGCTGAAAAGGTTGGGAAAACATTAATCTATTTCTTCACACACAAAAACAGCAAAAGTCCGACTCAGCCCTGGCCTCTGGTTGGCTTTCTGTGTACAGTATTCAGCAGGCCTAGAAATGAAACTTGGAAGCTCTGGCTCGGAACTATAAAAAACACTGATGTTCAGAGAAACTGGTCACTTTATCAAGGAGCCTGGGACAAGGTCAGGTCTTGTGCTAGAGCCTATCTGCTCATCTATAGTTCCGTAGAGGCGTGCTGCCTTTCATGCCCTTGGCCTAGAGATCACAGCAAACAAGAATGACCCCACTACTTTCTCCATCTCAAGTATGTGCTCAGCTAGGTGGCATCTCTAAGGGTTCAAGCCTCGCAGACAAATCCCCGGACTTCGTTCCCAGGGCAGAAAATGACTGGATTGTTGCTCTAGTACACTGCCTTGACACCTACCTCCAGAGCTTCCCGGGTCCCTTTCTTTCTCAGTTTGTGTATGGATGTGTGCATGTATGTATACAAGTTCGCATGTGTGCAGATCAATGTGGACGGTGCATGTGCTCATGCTTGTGGGAAACAGAGGACAACCTCAGGTGTCAAGCCCAGCAATGCACTCCACCTCCTTTGAAACAAGGTCTCAAACTGACACAGAGCTCACCAATTAAGCTACACTTAACTGATCCCCTTGCCTCTGCCTCCTCAGTGCTGGCATTACAGAGGTACACCACCGTATCTAGCATTTCACATAGGTTCCAGGGTCAGAACTTGGATCATGATGCAAACATAGGGAAAACATTCATCTAGCTCTTCACATGGTCCTCATGCTTGCAAGGTGAGAGTTTTACCAAATGAACCACCCACAAGCCCTCTCTTACTCACTCTCCAAGCCTATTTATGCCCTTCATACTCCTATATTAGTCTCCATGTCTCTTATCTGTCCAATGGGGATAACCATACTATTGTGCACCGCTTATGACATTACAGAATAATATATGAGAAAATGCATGTCACATTCTTAGTACAATGCCAAGGACATAAAGAACCCAACAAATATTAACTGTTTTACTCCACACATATTTTCCATTTCACATTCCTACCATTCTACAGTGCACTGTGGCTATTTGCCTATGTTTCATTTCCCTGTCTAAATTCTCATTTCATTGAGTTTTGTGGTTATGTCTGGCTTATATATGAACCCCCCTCCCAGCCCTTGTATTTAGAGACAGTCATGTACTCTATTTACCTATCTGTCCTTTTCACACCTGACTTATCATACATCTATTTCAATACTAATTTATACATGTATATATTTACTATATTTTTGTTATTCATATTATGCAGAAAGTAAAAGTGAGGTATGTACTTATAATATGCCCTTATCTTTTATTATCTGAATAAATATAGTATAAATGACATGTGACAATGCAATAACGTGTCCCATGCTCTGTGACCTGTGGATCCAGTTTAATTACAGCTGTGTGCTTTCTAGTCTATCCATTCTTGTTTCTCTTTCTTTCTCTAAGTATGAAGAAGTAACATAGAATTCCTGTCCTGTCCTCTGAGCAGACTCAATCACCTTGCCTGACTCTTGGTACTCTGGTAGACAATTTTTACAGTCAATTCAGTGCTAGAACTAAGTTATTTGCTGTGGAGAGTTGGCCCCCATACCAGGACTACCAATGCATACTCTTCACCATTTTTCCAGTTCACGCAGAGTCACACCAGGCGTGTTTCTCAGGTAGGTATCAGACAGGCATAGATATGATCCATCTCACTTGTATTTCTCATTAGTTCTGTCCCTTTAAGTAATGCTCAAACAACTACGTTCCCTAAGCCAAATTGTTCCCATCTCCTTTAAAGGAAAACACACTCTCTGACCTACTATAAAGTAGCATGCAGATGAAACAAAGTTAGAACTACTCTAATTACATAAGATACTTGTTCAGGAAGACCCACACAAGTGTTCGAATTGAGGGCAGTGAGACCTTAAAGCAGTGGTTCTCAGCCTTCCTAATGCTTCCACCCTTTAATACAGTTCCTCATGTTGTGGTGAGCCACAACCATAAAATTATTTCGTTCCTACTTCAGTTATGAACCTGTAATGCAAGTATCTGATATGAAGGATATCTGATATGGGACCCACAAATGGGGATGCAACCCACCAATTGAGAGGGAGGCAGTCACTGGCGGGCTTGTGAGAGATGGGTGCTCGTTTGTTGGAAGTGCCCTGTTTCTGAAGCTAACAGGTGTGATCTTCCAAATGGACATTTTGTTCTACATTAATAAAAACGTTGGCTTTTGTGCCAGCTCTGCCTAAAGTGGGTGACTAAGAAAACCTGGAACTTGGGCATCTTTCATAAAAATTCAGCTCATTCTTAATCTGATGTTAAAGGCTTCCTTTTCCTCTTTCTCCTTAAATAAGGATGCCATCATATTTTTATGGCAAAAACTACCTATGTGACTTTTTCTTCAGTCCTGACTGAGTTTATGAACTAGCCAAACACAAAAGGGTTAATCCTGTATTGACACCTTATTTATAATAGAACTTCCTCTATAGAAAAATAATTGCAGAAACACAGGAAATGACTTCTCCAAGGATAAGAGTGTGCTCTGGTGCCTCTTCCTGGATCCGCTCCTTGGAAATAACTCCTACAATCTGGGAGAATTAAACACTAACATTCCAACTCCAGTGATCAGCAACTATGACCTGAGAGGACAGGATATCCTCAGGCCTAGTAGGAAGAAGGTCAGGTGAAGGCTGACCTGTCTTGTGAACCTGTGGAAAGACCACCTATGCCACATAAATCAAGACAGGGCTTTTACAAAAACACCAGCTCCGTTTACTTAACCCTCCACATTCTTTTTGGCCAGGTAAAAATTCTAAACCAGGTAGGGTATGGAGAGCATCCAACAAAAAACAGTTACTTCCCATTTGAAATAAGGACCACTTTTTCCCAAGCAAGCAACCAACCCCAGTTATCCAACCTCAGCTAATCTGAGTGGGAACTGTGGTAGAACCAGTGGAAACCCTGATAGAATCGATGAATTGTAGGATGGCCACTCTGCCCAGACTGACCTCAAGGGGAGAGGGGATCATTCCAGAGCACACAGAATTAAATAACTCACTCTCAAAAAGGGTTGAGTCCTCCTGGGATGGAAAGTAAGAAATGAACAGAGTACTAATAAGAATGGGAACAATGCCTCCTTCAATTCAAGGAGTGGAGTTGGAGCTAGTCTCGATGAAAACTGTGGTAAATGGTAGTAAAGTCATTAAATGTCAGCAGTTCTCATTGTAGAAGTAAAGGGGAAGAAAACATACACTCTCACACAGTTCTCTCTGTAGATCACGTCAGCGTTTCCAGGCACAACCTTCATGGTTTTCCTGCAAACCTTTGCAGGCTGCACCTGCCTTGTGCACCTCACCGCAAACGAGAGAGCAAAGGAGGAAGAAGATTTAAACTAACACGGGTCCATTTTTACAATTTAAAAAGTTCCTAGTTTAGTCTAAAAAGTGAAGTCCAGTGCCTGGCTACCACCCAAGACGTAAAATCATGATTTATCAAAGCTTCAGAACAGGCAGACGACGTTCTGCATTTGTCTTGAGTTCACCTTCAGGCCAAGAACCACTGGCTCTCAACAGAGAAACTTCAGTGTTTTCCCTGGATACTTAAGTTTGGCAGAGGTTCCTGGGCAAAACCCCTTGAGTCTGTGAGTCTTGATTTCCCCAGGCCCTCTAGGACTTTAAGAGTTCCTCTGGGGACTCCAGGTCCCATAACCCAAAGGGACTGGTCCACTGGGGGGAGCTGTATAACTTCTCTTTCCTAGCCAACTCCAGGATCACCTGGGACCACTAACCCCAATTGACATCCTAGGAGACTCTGCAGGATTGGGAAGGTGTCCTCTCTAGGAGAAACAGGGTTGTAACTGCTGGAGTCCCTGTGGACACTGCTCCCTAGGATTGCGGAAGTGACCCCTTACCCTCTATCCCATCTGACCAAGCTGGTGTCAAGCAAGCCAAGCCAGGATGAGAGATACACAGGGCAGAGGAACTTGGAGTGGCATGGGACTGCAGTGCTAAGAATTGTGGCTGGGAACAGTGAGTAGACAGCCCTCCTGGGGTCTCCAACACCCACCCCCAACACACAGACACACACACAGACACAGACACACACACACACACACACACACACACACACACACATTTTGCCCCGCGAGGGTCTTGGGTCCTGTCCCATGGGCTCCCTGTCCATTAGCGAGGGGCGGGTCCGGAGGTGGAGGCGCCAGGGCCCCTAGTGGTGCACGCTGCACCCGGCCGCCCCTGCTCTGCCCAGCCCCTTACCCGTGGCTGTGTCAGCCAGCCGGCAGAGCCAGCAAATGCAACAAAACAAAACAAACTCGTGCCGGCTTCCTGTTGTGCAACCCTGTACTGAGTAAGTCGGGGGCAGAAAGGCTGCCTCCATCCTCCAGTTAGGAAGCCAGGGCAAACCAAGAGGACCGGCGCGCACAGCGGGCTAGAGACCAGGGAGCCACACTCGGGTGTGCACTGCCCAGAACCCCGCCCGCGTCCGGACCTCGGGGCGAGTCTCCCACCCCCAGGTGTCGTTTTGTTGTTGCCTCCCAAATACACTGCCAGGTTCAAGGGCACGACCTCGTCGAGCCAGAACCCTTTTCCCCAAAGAGTCTCCCTCCAGGTACCTACTTGAATCATCCATAGGATGACAAATCCGCCCGGGTCAAGGTTTTCAGACACTTGGGTGAGTTCCTCGTCCCCTGGGTGACTTGTCAGCTCTAGTGAGTAACTTGGAA